>NC_089747.1:16612500-16632500 GCF_040412425.1 Macrobrachium rosenbergii
AGGAATAATAATAATAATAATAATAATAATAATAATAATAATAATAATAATAATAATAATAATAATAATAATGTCAGTGATACACACTGAAGGCCATTGTGCTATTTACAGTATATTGCCATGATAGCATAAACATTTTTTGTGCCCTTTAGAGCGCTTTTCTGTTACTAAAATAATGCACTGTATACAGTATATTGCCATGATAGCATAAACATTTTTTTGTGCCCTTTAGAGCGCTTTTCTGTTACTAAACATAATATACCTTACGACGATCCGTTGATTATTCGTAACCTTGTGCTTATTTATGAAACCCCTGAATAGGTTTTTTTCTGTAAGCAGCATTAAAACTTCTACGTGTCTTTTATGATCCCATCAGTTTCAATTGATGGCTAAGTAGATGTGGCGTGGCATCAGCACATAACTATATCGTAGAATAATGGTGCCAAGTGAAACGTCACGTTTACCGACGCAGAAAATTATTTTTTTCACCTGGGCACCCTTCAATTTTTTATATATACATATTTAAGTTTTTTAGTTCTCTACAGATCTGATGTAGAAGAATGTACGAAACAAGCTCTTGAGATCGAGGCATATTTTTATGTATAGATCAAAGGCCTTCAAAAGAAGGCATTGTGCTTACCCCATAAAAATTGGAAAAAAGCAGATTAAAAGAAGAAGATATTTGTTGAAAAGGAAAAATAATTTAAGTTTTCTGTAGATTTTTTGTGTTTTATTAATTTAGGGTTTTTATTTTCTGATTGCTTGTTTTTTGTGCGTTTGACAGACTTAACAAGCAGAAACTATGATATATATTCGTTTGCGTTGTAATATGTGATGGTAACAAGCAGAAACTATGATATTCGTTTGCATTGTAATATGTGATGGTTGATGACTTGCAAGAGGGACAGTAACAATTATCCGATCCTGGTTGCACGCATGCTGTGAGCAGTAACGCTTATTGGTATCACATTTTCATTCAAGATCATGCGTCACGGAACCACAACGAATACATTGCAATCACTCCGTCACATTAAATTGATCGTTAGTACTTTCCATGTAGCTTAGTATTCCATATATAAATTGCTTTCAGGTAACCATAGTCAGGTAACCGTGTCAGGTCCTGACCTTGCAATATGCAAATACAAATTCTTTTTTTTATCATGGTAAAATATCACATGGAATGTTGGAGTGGATTGTTTGCGTTACTTGTGTTAAGGGGTAATCCGTTTGTTGAATGTGCGTGAGAGAGAGAGAGAGAGAGAGAGAGAGAGAGAGAGAGAGAGAGAGAGAGAGAGAGAGAGAGAGAGAGAGACGCGCACCCAGATTATTGTAGATAATTTGCCAATAAGATTGTAGAAAGAAGTTCCAAGTTTGATTTACCTTATTAACAATTATGTTTCCACATTGTGTATTGCCGGGGGAAAATGAACAGGATACCTTATGCTTAGTATCTATGTGTGTGTACCGTTGTAAAATACCTAGATTTTTAACTACCTGAAAGAAACTTGTTAAACACCTATACGGAAAGTCCTCTAAAATACTTGAATCGAAAACAAAATACCCACCTGAACAACCGCATGTCCTTGGAGACTGCTGGCATTTTATCGTGTTGTTTTTCGCCCAGTAGATGCCAGTTGGGGTAGGTCATGGGATTCCTCAGACCCATCTTTAAGCTGGTTGGTGTAGGTCGGGAAACCTGTGGTTGAGGAAATAAAAGGAATGATTGCAAAATAGATTGAATATTCTTTCAAGGTGCTTGAATTTGTATATTATATACATGTATATATATTTATTTATATATACCGTGTATATGTAAAGTATGTGTATGATATCTATATCTATCTATCTATCTATCTATATATATATATATATATATATATATATATATTATTATCACATTAACACTTGATTTATGTATCATACATCACCATATATATATATATATATATATATATATATATATATATATATATATATATATATACATACATACATACATACATACATACATACAGTACACGCACATATATATACGGTATATGTATATAAAGTTTGAGTATGTGAACATACTCTCATCACATCTGATATCCCCTTGCTGTATTAACTCAAACTTCTCTGTTATATTTACTCTCTTAATGTTATTCTTGTCTAGAATCATATTTCATAGAAATAAGAAATCAGTAAGTCAGATTTGTATTTGTTATTTGCATTTATCATTTGTGGTTAAGTTACTCGAAAAGGAACTCTTAATTCACAACTTGATACTCTGAGTTGGTAGTATACAAAAACTGGTTTCGTGTTTGAACTTTCTAAATGTATCTACAACATGGCATCTTGGCCCTCTGGCGTCTCTTTAATTATCTGCGGGAGAGGGTGATCCAACCCCTCCATACCATTTATGAACCTTCGTCTTCGAAATGCTAACAAAAACTTTATTTAAAAGATTACTAAAAGAATAACCATAATAGATCTACTATGAACAGTTGAAATAGGATACAATTAATGTAAAATGTAATGCTAAATTAAAGTACCGTTGTAATTTGGAGATATTTACAAAATACAACGGGACTTTAATTTATTCTTACAGCACGACAAGTGTGCGTATTATGTTTATAATGTAATATTATTTAAATAACCACAGGAGAAACTAGAAAAACAGCCTAACACTCCATGCATGTGAGATTAGCAGCAATATTTCCGTTTCAAGTAAAAATACAACTCTAATTAGATTTCTGTGTTCTCTTTTTGAATGTCCCCCTTTTCCTGAATCTTGTGAGTCTCAGAGGAGTTGGCCCGGCTTTTCCTTCCGAACGAAGCCACACTTACTACATCCTTCTTGTTTTTTATCAGGCCTTCGCAACATAAAGATATTAGACTGCCAGTCTCATCGGACATTGCATGAAAATGTGCTTGAGTTTGCTGCCAAGTGTAGAAAATTCAGGTTCAGAGTTGCTGAAAGCCCGTATTTTAGATACAGAGCTTTTCATAGTTCATAAGTGTGGTAAAAGAATTCTTCCATCTCTACTGCCAAACACTTATACATGTTTTTGAAATCATCATTATTATTATGATGATGATACTGAAGCGTAGATGTGAGTTGTCGTCAGGAACCTTTTTATTGGATCTTGAAGGGAATTATATAAGTGGTTTTAATTAATGTAATTGGTAATTAAACTGCGAATGTTTGTTATAGAGAGAGAGAGAGAGAGAGAGAGAGAGAGAGAGAGAGAGAGAGAGAGAGAGAGATAGAGGCGGGGGGTGGGGGGCGCGGCTAGTTGGTCAATCTGTAATGAGAAGGTCAAAAGACACATGAAATCGAGTTACTTGAGTAAGTGCATACCCGTACCCACTCATGCGACCTAGAACCGATTACCATTGCTCTTCTCAATTCTTTAGCCTAAAAGACTTGAGTCAAAACTGGATGGTGTATTTGGTGGAAGGTACTCTCGTGCAGTATTGCATGAAGAGAGGTTGTCTGCCTTTGTTTCACTGGCAAGCTTAGAAGTGTGTTTGTCGCGTAAGTTCGGGGAAGCTTTCAGTTGAGGTAGGTTACGGACCACCACCTGCACAGTGAATGTATAGCTGTTTATTTGGGCAGGTATAGCGGGAGGTCGAGTAGCAGCCTAGTAGGCGTTATTTGTTACTGAAGGAAATGATCAGTTCATTGGCAGGAGATATCTTTTTTTTATGTTGCAACGGGATGAGTCAATTCGTATGCACGGGAAAGAACCCTTGGATCTTTTTGTGATCGTTTTGAAGCATTAAGGAGGAAGTCAGAACTGTAAGTCATAATTATTAATTTTTGATAATTCCCTTTTTCCAGTCCTGATGCAGAAGAAACAAGAACGTAGTTGTGACACCTTTCGTACAAAGTCATATCTATTCTCTACTTACAAATTCTAGTTGAAGACCTGTTCTACAGAGCTCTGATATTCACTCCGAGGCAACCCTTGATTCATCCACCTATACCAAGAAACCCTTTTAAAGGTTCTTAATAAGGATTCGAGTCCTGACCATCGACTCCGCCCACGAGGCCGCATCCCGACTTTCGGGGACCTCGATAAAGGTCTATTGAAGAGGCTTAGCCTCCCCTTTCATATCAGTTACCCCTTCTCCTTCCAGCTCTCTCTCTCTCTCTCTCTCTCTCTCTCTCTCTCTCTCTCTCTCTCTCTCTCTCTCACAACCCTGAATTCATCCACCCTCCCCCCCCGGGGCTCATCCTTCAGCTGATCATCCATCATGTAACTACGTCACCCTCGTTGTAATCTAAGACGCCCCTCCTTCCCTTTCTTTGCTAGCTAGCTACCCCCTCTCTTTCCTCCCCCCCCATTACTAGTAACCCCATCCAGTCAGTGCTCTCCGTTTCCCCTCTTCCCCCCCCCCCCTGCAATATTTTCATCAGGTTGCTGAACTTATTCTTCGTCTTTCCCTACGTAAGTCATTCGATATTTTCGTCGTTTCCCTGCCGTTAATTAATTAATTAAACTAATTAATTAATTAATTAATTAATTAATTAATTAATAATAATAATAATAATAATAATAATAATAATAATAATAATAATAATAATAATAATAATAATAATAATCACTCAATTATTTACTTCCTGCGGCACTGGGACATGTCATGGGGGTAAAATATATTAATTGATATATGATGTTCATCAGTATTTTGTGGTTAAATTTGAAATCTTTGATTAAATCGGTTACTGACTCTTTTGTTGATCTTTATTAAAGATCCTAAATAAAGTCAGCACCTTTCACTGAGCTTTTCAGTTTTCTATAAAAGAAAACTGTTGAGATGCCT
The DNA here is from genome assembly GCF_040412425.1 of Macrobrachium rosenbergii. NCBI lineage: Eukaryota > Metazoa > Arthropoda > Malacostraca > Decapoda > Palaemonidae > Macrobrachium > Macrobrachium rosenbergii. The sequence goes on from NC_089747.1 coordinate 16,617,307, forward strand.
ATATGTCTGTCCGTCCGCACTTTTCTGTCCGTCCTCAGATCTTCATAACTACGAAGGCTAGTGGGCTGCAAATTGGTATGATGATCATCCACCTTCCAATCATCAAACATAGCAAGTTGCAGCCTTCTAACCTCAGTAGTTTTTATTTTATTTAAGGTTAAAGTTAGCCATGATTGGGCGTCTGGCACCGCTATAGGTACCAACGACAAAGGCCGCCATCGGGCCGCGGCTGAAAGTTTCATGGGCCGCGGCTGAGACCTTCATACAGCATTATACGCTGTACAGAAAACTTGATTGCGCCGAAGAAACTTCGTCGCATTTTTTACTTGTTTATATTGTCTGAAATGGGTAACTGGATGATCCTGATAATTCGTTTCGAACTTTCTTCAAATTACGTGCATACCATGAATCTGGTATTTTTTTTAAATATTTGTTTCGACTTTATTCCTATAACCCTTTTATTGCATGGGACATTGCCATTCATTGACATGTTTCACCACATATTTTAAATTTATGCCTTTATTTATTATTCCTGTAAAATAAGCGGTGACGATAGTTGTTTATAGGGTGACCCAATAAAAATTAGTTTATTGATTTAAAATTCGAGAATTTTTCTAAAAACTCGGAGATAAAAAAAAGCACACGCCACATTTATACTGTAACCACATATCCAGAAAACAAACATCCCTGCATATATAAATATATATATTATTCATCTATATATATATATGTATGTGTCAATATATATAGTTATTTATTTATTTGATTCTTGCATAACATTTTCCCTGTGTAGGGGATGACTTTAGACTTCGGCAATCCTCTGGGGACGAGTTTGTTAACTAAAAACCTTTATCCACTGCGGTTGCAGTTCGAGCATATAATTTTTCACGACGACAGTTATTCAAAATGAAGAATGTTTCAGCGACAGCAGGAATGTTATAAACAATAAGAGGCCAGGCAAAGCTGGTTAATTACTTTATAATTCAGGCAGCTGCTTGGCAGGTGCGCTCCGGCCTCGTTAGGGAATGTGTTACTAACTTTTACAAAGGGTTGATATTATATTTGGGAAAAAAGTAGGCTATATACTGTTTATGTATATATATGTGTGTGTATGCATACACATATATGGTTATGTATATGCATGCGTGCATATGCATACATATATATATATATATGTATATAATTATATATACAGTACATACACACACACACACACACACACACACACATATTTATATATATATATATATATATATATATATATATATATATATATATATACATATACATACACATACACATACACATATATATACTCACACAGACACGCACAAACACCGAGAGAGCTTGTAGACTGTCAGTGCAGATGTATAAGCAAAGATTACAAACTAAGAATGAAGTTAAAAATTAACAAAGAAATCTGATTGGAGGCAGACCTAATGTGCGTGTATGTGTGTGTGTGTGTGTGTGCGTGTGTGTGTGTTCATGAGTGTGTGCTGAGTTGGCTTCAGTTCCCCAGATGTGCTTGTGTCTCATTGGATTGGCATCGTCTAATTTTTACGCCTTCAGTTTCAGTTTCAGGACATGATGAAAATAGCCTTGGGACGAGTCACTTGTCGTAGAGATTGGTGACTATTTAAACAAATAAATCCAGAATCATTCAACTGTAAATACACTTATATTTGTCAAAGGATCGGCAGTGATATACTTGTGTACGAAGTTTAAATATGTTTGTGAAGAATTACAAAAACTTATAACTTTTTAGTTTCCTGTAAAAGAAAACTATTGTGCCGGCTTTGTCTGTCCGTCGGCGCTTTTTTCTGTCCGCCCTTTTTTTGTCCGCACTTTTTCTGCCCACCCTCAGATCTTGAAAACTACTGAGGCTAGATGGCTGCAAATTGGTATGTTGATCATCCACCCTCCAATCATCAGATGTACCAAATTGCAGCCCTCTTACCTCAGTAGTTTTTATTTCAGTTAAGGCTAAATTTATCCATAATCGTGCATCTGGCAACGATATAGGACAGGCCACCACCAGGCCGTGGTTAAAGTTTCATGGGCCGCGGCTCATACAGCATTGTACCGAGACCACCGAAAGATATATATTTTTTCGTTGGCCTCGATTATACGATGTACAGAAAACTCGATTGCGCCGAAGAAACTTCGGCGCATTTTTTACTTTTTTTTTTTTAGTGACCGAGTCCACAGACGGTATACGAAAGCTGTAAGTTTTTTTAATTCTTCAGTAATATATTTCTGTGGATCCTTCGACATATTTAAAACATCACGTCACTCTTGATTAGTTTTCAAACACTTACATGTATAAGGTCTTGCTTGCGGGCGTATTATAAAAAGCATAGTGCTATTAACATACCCGACAAGTAATCACGTGCAACCGTATACACATACCTTTATACTTGTACGTGATCTGCATCAGGCACTTCCTGAATTGAGCTACAACTGAATATTTTGAATGGGAAAATACTATACCCAGTCTCATTCCATATTGAATGCGGAAGCGGTTGCACAGTATATGGAAAACATCGCTCATTTTGTTTGTGATTCTCAGCAGATGGGATGAATAGTCGTCTTGCATGGTAGAGTTAATGCAAATGCCGGAATGGTCTCTTTTGTTTATGTGACATTTGCGGTTTCCTTACGTGTGGTTATTTGTGAAGACTGCTTGTCACTGTAAGTGGTATCTAAGAGACGTTTGTTTGTTGGAGGAAAGAGAAGGGTCGTGGGTTGGGGGAAGGGGGAAGCGGCTCATTTACAACTGGCTTTAAAGGCTACGTCAGGTGATTAATTTTTCAGGCACCTTTAGCATCTAACTCATGAGTAGCCAATATCGGTTGCAGTAATTGAGATGTTTAGGCAACGTCACCTTAACAAGCATCTGCGCAGGTGACATCACCTTAATAAACATGCACACAGGTAACATCACCTTAACAGGCGTATGCGCAGAGTTAACAGTCATGCGCACAGGTAACTTCACCTTAACAAGCCTCTGCGCAGGTAACATCACCTTAACAAGCATGCGAAGCATGCGCGCAGGTAACATCACCTGAGGAGGCATGCGCGCAGGTAACATCACCTGAGGAGGCATGCGCGCAGGTAACGTCACCTTAACAAGCATGCGCGCAGGTAGCATCACCTTAAGAGGCATGCACGTAGGTAACATTACCTTAATCAAGCATGTGCGACTTCAATTTTGCCTTCAGCATAGGGTGCAAGATGCAAAATTTGGCGACAAGCTGCTAAAAGATGACAGACGACGAGTTCGGGTGACTTCTACCTCTGGGTTGTCATTCCGTTTTCATCTGAACTATACTGAATTATTTTACTGCTTCTGCTATTGCTACTACTTCCTCCTTCTCTACTACTAACTCGACATATAGTGTATCTGCTCTAGCCTTTCGTGTGTACGGTTCTGTAGAGAGTTGTAACTCAATCTAAGGAAGCCTTGAAGATGCCTAAGGGGCGTGGGCCTATTTATTACTACTGGAAGACACACGCCACAAGAAGCCCTTCTTAGACATAGAGAGAAAGAGAGACGTGGGAGGGAAGGGTTGGGGGGGGGATTTGATGAGAGAGAGAGAGAGGTGGGGGGAGAGCAGGGGGCCATAGTGTGACGGTTGGGAGAGGGATGTCTGCGCTTTCTGTTGGTTTTACATGTCCTCTCTGTAGATTTAATCTGTCCTGTAGATCTTATTGCAAGGAGTGCTATGGAGGATTCTCTCTCTCTCTCTCTCTCTCTCTCTCTCTCTCTCTCTCTCTCTCTCTCTCTCTCTCTCTCTCTCTCTCTCTCTCTACGCATTTCCTCTTGAATGGGATGGCTCCAGAAGGTGCTACCCTTTATGTTTACAGCATATGTGGGATGAGAAGTACTAACAAATATATATTTGAACCAAGAGTCATTTCCATGAAAATGGGGTGACTCCAAGAAACAAAATGAGTCGGCCAAATCCCTTTCATACTTTAACTGCTGATTCAGTGATAAACCCTTGAGGATTATGCTCGCATTCTCAAGATTGGTAGCTCGATTCAACCCGGTCCCCACTAGTTGGCACAGCTGGGAATGGGTACCAGAGTTGGTTGGGAATCAAAGAAGGGGACGGGGCTAGCAGCTACACCCCCAAAAGACATCCCTAAAACCAGATCTGGTTAACTGCTTGTGGGATATCCCTTCTTATGTGAAAAAGGCCCACTTCTAAAAAATGTATAAACATTTGTGTGTATATGTGATTTACAGATATGGGATTTCTCTCTCTCTCTCTCTCTCTCTCTCTCTCTCTCTCTCTCTCTCTCTCTCTCTCTCACCTCTTCTTCTTCTTCTTCTTCTTCTTCTTCTTCTTCTTCCTCCCACGAATGAAGGGCTTCTTTCACCCAAAGTTTCATCAAGTGCAGTAATTAGCACATGGTGTCAGTCCCTTTATGAAACAGCAGGAGGTACCGGGAGTATTTATTGAATACGTTGTGGTCTTTCATATCCATCAGTTAGACTAAATGTCAGTTTTTGTTCCATTTGCCTAATGAGATTGATTGGTGAGTGGCCCTACGTGGTGTTGCAGTAGGAGTATAAACTACAGAAAAAATTAATTATCGTGAGGTTATTTAGTCTTTACTGTTATGACTTTGTATTTCTAAAGATTATTCACTGAATATTGTTTTCAGCAGAGAGAGAGAGAGAGAGAGAGAGAGAGAGAGAGAGAGAGAGAGAGAGAGAGAGAGAGAGAGAGAGAGAAAAGGGGGGGAGGGATTTGTTTGTCATAATCATAATTATGTGAGAAATCGTAATATATTATTGTATTTAATTTGTCACCCTAGCTCGCAGTACCAATTCCCACATACCTGGAAATATCACTTGTCCATTCCTTCTGCAGGTGCAGACCCGCCTGGAGAACCCGACGTATTACCACGTGATCCAGTCCCAGAGGCGGCAGGTGCGACAGTTCATAACGTCGGGAGGGACGCCCCAGAGTACTCCTCCGTCGGGGCCCTCTACATCGAAGGCCGTAACAGCAGCCCCTGCTTGGCCGCACTCCGACCCTGGAGCCAGTTCCAAGACGCTGAAGTCAGGTGAGGTTCAGAGCGATGCGTAAATGCATGTCAATGGACTGGGTGTATAATTTTTATATTTATTGTTTCTGTTAAGCCACTGCTTCATTAGTTTGTCGTAACTTTTGCGCACAGTTATTTTTGTTAGTGTGTACATAAATACTGTACGTAAAGGTTAAGTTTACCGTGTGTGTGTTTATGTGTATACAATATGTATGTATGCGAATATATATGTGTGTATACAATGTGTGTATATATGTGTATGTGTGCGTTTGTGTATATATATATGTATATATATATATATACTAATATATATATATATATATATATATATATATATATATATATACACATACATACACACGTATGTATGTATGTACAGTGTCCGCATGGATACATGGGTGTTTGTTTGTTGATTTATTCTTATTAAGGTAATATTTGAATATTCATGTTCGTAGGTAAAAAGCCCAAAAAGCAACTGACTCTGTGATTAGGCCTCCACACGAGAGATAAGTTTTTTAAACAGCACAATTATAAATAAGAAATAAATACAGAACAGCGTCTGTTTGAGCCCAGCTCATTCATAAGATCTTGGTCAATCTGCAATGCAAATTATATCTGGTGCGTGAAACCCGTTCACTTTGTCACCATCATAATTTAGACTGATGGCGATTCGCAAGTGGGACACGTGTATCTGTCTGTCTCTACGTGATCCGCCGCGAGTGTTTATGAGCGATCGGCTCGATCCATTGCATAGTTGTCATTCTTGACTGTGACACGACGTGGAGGTGCATTACATACACTCGGCGACTGCGGTCATTTGGAAGGCAGCCATATTGGTGGTTGTGGTGGTATACTGGCCCATTGGCACAGTTGTGAGGTGCGGACGATTTCCTGTTATTTTGTTGAAAACCCTGATAACCCCTCGATCCCATTTGTTTAGGATTTTTATTATTACTCGAGAAAATAGGTGTTGGATTTGCCTGAACCTTTAAAGGTTTTCGCCGACGGGAAAATTTCATCCTATGCCCGTACAGTACATAATCGTAAGTGCCATAACGATGTTCCATTCCTGGTAGATTGTGCTTTTTAACTTCTTTCTGTAATTTTTCTGCCAAAAAAAAAAAGAATTTGAGAACAAGACCACAGGGAAAACCTTTTTTATATTCCTAATGCGAGTGTCAACGTCTTTTTTGCTGTCAATCAGTAATAGATTGTATATGCCTTATGGAGGAAAAGCAGGTATCTCCAGGGACACTCTTCGGTTCTCCATTTGTTTGTTTATCAAGGATTGCATGGAAGGCCTCTCGTTGTTTTAGTTACTTAGGTGATGCTGCACTGTGGGAGAGGTTACTGTAGTCCAATTCAAGTAAGTTTTGAATGGGAAACAGGAATTACTTCCATTTGCTTAAACCCATTTCCTTTCCAGACCATAGTAAGTAAGAAAAATTTAAATGCTGAAAAGTATATGAAGATTTCATATAGCGTTGGAAACTACGAGTGTGTCTTGTTCTTGAGGTATAACAAAAAGAATTAAAGATTTTGCTTCTTGAAACTATCCAAAATGCTTTAATTATTCTTTGCATTAGGATTGAAGGTGATGAAATGTGCCTGACTCTTTAATAGTTAATTCTGAACTACGAAGAAAGAAGTAAAAAGGTTTTTCCAAAGTGATGTTTCTTGATGGTAAAGTTACTTACAATATTTTATGTAAAATATTAGTGAATTAAGAGTTAGAATAGAAACAATAATGAATGATGTAAGAAAACTATCAAATGACTGATAAATTTAAATGTGATAATAAGTCGTTTTGAAATTCAAGTTTTAAGTTTCATTATTTTAGATATTTACATCGAAGGTATTTGATTTCGTAACGATGTATGTAACAATCTATTACGGAATTTAAGATGTCTAATAAAAAGGAAAAATAAAGAAGATAGTAAAACCCACAATAAAAAATTAAATATATAGAATGTAAAGAGTAAAATTTAATTTACACTATTATTCGTAAATAATTGTAAATAAGAACTGAAGGAATTCTGTGCTGTCCTCCTTCAGGTATTGCTTCCCCGTCACTGACGAGCTCAAGCGTCGGAGGCGAGGGCGCCGTCCTCGCAGGGGCGAGGAACGGAGGAGTGAGTGGCGGAGGAGGAGGAGGAGGGGGTGGTGTAGTGGGCCCTCGAATCGTAGGGCGAGGACCTTGCTCTCCCGAGAGCCCCGCGGCCTCCTCCTCGTGGAACTCGACGTCCACTCCAGTTCCCTCCACGGCTCCTCCTTCGGCCGTATCTTCAGTGATCTCGTCGTCAGCGGCCTCCCTCTCCGATGCCTCTGAGGTACGTGTCAGAGTTACGGTTTCTTTTTTTTTCTCTTATTCTTCTTAGGTTCGTTATTTTTATGAGAGTCTTTTTATTGGGGTCTTTTCGTATACTTTTACACAGATAATTTCTCTCTCTCTCTCTCTCTCTCTCTCTCTCTCTCTCTCTCTCTCTCTCTCTCTCTCTCTGAAACATTATCTGAAATATTTTTGTGATAAAGGTTTCAAACGTATTTCAGATTTGCATTTCATAATAGCTAAATCTCTACTTCTCTGCTTAAGAAAATTTTGCCCTGTAAATGTATTTTAAGGGTATAGATTCCTGTTGAAGGTAAGTGCTTCTTTTTCATTAAGTTTTTTGGATTTGGTTCATGATATGTATTTATGTTACGGAGATTCATGGACATTCTCCTCTAGATCGAGAACGGGATACGCTGTATATCAGGTCCAAAATAATATTCACTGGTGAATTATATTGATTTTATAAAAAAACCTTACAAGAGCTTTCGAACCCTGTCCTGCGTTCATCTGAATATTATTGTGGATCTGATACACATTCATGGATATATTATTCATTATGAATATATTACTCGATCTGCTCAAGCATTCTGTATTTGTCGTTTCGTGTGTGGATTGCATTTTTCGTAAGTTTTTCCTCTAGTCGAATTTTTATTCGTTTAAAGCTTTATTTCAACATGATAAAATCTTGTTATGACAGAAAGCATTTTGGGCGAAGTTACTGGTGATTTGAAATCATTGTTTTATTTGTGCTGTGTGGTTATGTATAAGTGTGTAACGCAATCAACCGAACGTCAGTATTGGCCTTTCAAGATGTTTAACCTTAACAAAATTGTTGACGTAATAAAAATAAAGTTCTTTGTCAGCCATATATAGCTGGTGAACAGTGATAAGGAGGAGAGAGGTTAGATGGAAGAACAGAAGTTGTATCAGAGAATTAAAGTTTTCCACTTCAAACTTAAAAAAAAAAAAAAACTCATACCAGGAAGTAAGATGGCTTAAAAATATCCATATATCATTTTCGATCCCGTTTAAAGTAATAGGTTTTACATAAAGAACTGTTTGCTCGACATTGTCTCTTTTCTATCATAATCCAGTTTCGATTACCTGGATTTCCTGTAAATCATTATATGCTTCACTTCGTTCGATGAAGTTACAAAATGCGCCATAACCAAGGTCGTTACAATGAAGCTGCATTCAGGAAATAATACGGAAAATATGAACGAGCCTTTTTAAATCCTCTTATTCAAGCATTGACATTCAGTAAGGATATATATGTATATATATATATATATATATATATATATATATATATATATATATATATATATATATATATATATATATATATATATATATATATATATATATATATATATATGTATGTATGTATAACGTGTCTATGTTCATAGAAATAAATAATATATATATATATATATATATATATATATATATATATATATATATATATATATATATATATATATATATATATATATATATATAGGTTGTAACAGTGAAGGCAAGAAGTTTCTCCTTCACTCTGTTACAATCGATGAAACAAAATACCTAGAACACTCGTTTTTATAAACAACAAAGATTGAAAGGAGTTAGTTAACCGTTTTAATGCATACAAAAGTCATTACTTTTGGAGTAGGTCTTCAGCTCAGGAGAAGTAGTTTAGGATTATCTTGAGTAACTGGACAAACCAAGGAGGGGGCAAAGGTCATTAGCCAGAATCACTGATTTTGTAATGCTGAGTCTTCTCCGTAATCTTTTGTTTTATGGCATGTTATTTCTGAAAATGCCTGGGAGTAAAAAGGCAGAAATATCTTGCGTCCAAGCTGGTTAAATTTACTGGTGGTCATATCCTCTGTTTATATTATATCACGTTGTTGTTATTCTCGTGATATATATATATATATATATATATATATATATATATATATATATATATATATATATATATATATAACTGAATCATGAAAATATGGAACGTGATGAATATATAAATAAAGACAAAATCCACGGAAGAAAGGGACCAATGATAGGTACTGCAAGGCCTTTCGACTTCTTGTCCTCAGGGACTGGTAAGTAAGGACAAAGAAGTCGAAAGGCTGTATTTTTTTTCCTTCATTAGTTTGTCTATATATATATATATATATATATATATATATATATATATATATATATATATATATATATATATATATATAATAAAAAATACATATATATATATATATATATATATACACAGTATCTCTCTCTCTCTCTCTCTCTCTCTCTCTCTCTCTCTCTCTCTCTCTCTCTCTCTCTCTCTCTCCCTATTGTCTCGTGGTCTCCCTTTATTCTCTAGCAACTCGTCGTATCTCATCGATCATTTCCCCCTAGTTCGGGTTCTCGTACCAGCCAGATACCGAGGGAGTTTTGTAATTGTTTCTGTTTTCTTGGTTTTAATATCCCTTAATTAAGTGTTTAAATTTGTCTTATCAAAACTCTGTATTCTGCTTTACTTTCATCTTTCATGTATGTAATATGCCGTTAATACGAAGATTATTATAATTTTAATAATTTATATTTTACTAATTTTTTTAGCCCTTTTAAGCTGCTCGCTTTCTGTAGTTGCCTTTCCTTGCGGTTAGTTGTGTCAATTTTGTTCTTATTGACCGGTTTTATACACCTTCTCTGATCTTTAAATAAATGCCTTAGATTTGTTTATTTGCTGTTGACGAATGTAGTGTATTTCATTCATTATTTGTGTATTCGTAGTTTTACTTAGCTTCTTACTTGAGACGAATTTCCTAGCAAGTTATTAAAAGTAATTTTTGTTCCCTTTATTTTATTAATAAGAGATTCATTGCCTATGAATAGGACAGTTGTTTTCAGGATACGTATACGATATTTAGATATAAGCTCAAACTATATTTTGTATATATATACATATATATATATATTTATATATATACACACACAGCTATATATATATATATATATATATATATATATATATATATATATATATATATATATATATATATATATATATATATATAATATGCTGGTTTTCGATGGTCAAGGTTACAAATGATGCCTTGTTTCACTTCCTTGCATTGACTTCTGATTTTCATGTTTGGCTTCCGCCAAAGTCTTGACACATTCCTACCGTGTATAAAACCGCGATAACGTTCAGTAGTCATTGATTTTCCGAAGGTCTGAGTAATCCTTCGCAGATTATAGTGCTGGGTTATTTACAGGGTTCGAAAATTATGGGGTAAATGAGGAAGGGAATGTAAAGGTAAAATAATCCTGGTGAGGGTCATAGAATGAGTTTGTGTGTTTTAAGTTTGTAAAAGGATGAGCTTGCGTGCGCGAGCGTGTGTTTAGGTGTGTGTGTTTGTGTGTGAGTGTTTTGTGTGTGTTGTGTGAGAGAGAGAGAGAGAGAGAGATAGACAGACAGACAGACAGAAAGGGATTAATCATTCTGAATGTTTTAAACATCAAAGCTTCTTAAATTATAGTGCGTTGTTTTAATATATGAGCCAAAAAAACAGGCAAAGGAGGAAGGAGAGAGAGAGAGAGAGAGAGAGAGAGAGAGAGATAGAGATATTAATCATTCTAAATGTTTTAACATCAAAGCTTCTTAGATTATAATGCATCGTTTAAGTATTGGTCCCCTAAAAAAGTTAAGAGAAGAAGAACGAGAGAGAGAGAGAGAGAGAGAGAGAGAGAGAGAGAGAGAGGAGGGTGGGGGAAGGGCCTTGTTGCGGGGTCTCGTGAGTAGACATGCGTGCTTAACCAGAGCAGGCCGCCAGCACCAGCAGCATAGTGTCGATATAGCAGCCCACGCCTCCGGTTTAAAGCTGCCTTTTAGTTTTCCCGGAGAATTGGTTGACCTTCTTGGGGAGGGCCTTCTTATGTCGTCCGGTTTTTGCATGCAACACTCGATGCTGAGGGGCTGTCAGTTCTTCTCCTTCATGTTAAGAGCACTTTGTTGGTCTCAGGCTGGAACGCTCTCCTTACTGAAGCTGTTATATTACTGCCGTCCGTCTATTCTCGTTCACGTTATTCTCTCGTTTCAATAATTGTTAGTAATATGCTTGTTAGCGAAGAGGACAGAGGTGACCTTATAGTAACTGAGGTCAGCGTGGCTCCCGCAGTTGGCCAAAGGCAATTGAAAGAAGAGGCGGCGGGGGTTTCTGTGGGGGGAGAAGTAGCGCTGGATGGCAGTCGTTGGCGCGCGCGCGCAGACGGTCATTGATGACTTACCACCAAGATTGAAGGCTGATCATCAGGGCAGGAAGGAGTCATTTTCCTTTCAAGCCAGAGAGTGAATCATGCCGCCATTTTCCTCAAAGGAATCGATTGGCGGTGCCGTATCTGCGTTCGAGGGTCTCATTCTCATCGACGGTCCATTTCCTTCACTAAACCATGGCACTTTCGGGGGACAGATAGGGAGGGGTGGTATTTGGTAGGTCCCTGAACCCCCTACACATTGTCCCTGGCTTGGACCCCCCCCCCAGCTCTCTCTCTCACTCCTCCTCCCCCTCCTCTTCCTCCTCCCACTTCCAGATTCCTCATCCTCCTCCTCCTCCTCCTCCTCCTCCAGCTTCTCACCATCAGTGCCTTGCTTCGCTTCCTAGTGCCAACCTTCTCCTCCTGTGTGTCTTTCCTTTCCGCGCCTTCGGGCGGTTGCAGCCGTGCCACGTCCCTTGTCTTTTCCTCCATGGGGACGAATGCCACGACGTCCCTCCACCACAGGGCGTCCGTTGTCAGATGAGGGCGAGCATGACATGTCCCCCGGGCCATGAATCGTATGGGCGTTTGTGTCAGGGGCGGCGCGCGGATTTCGTCTGCTGCTGCTGCTGCTTATGCTCGTGTGGCTGAAACGCCCTCGTCGTCGTCGTCTTCTTCGTCTCCTTCGTCACCGCCTCCTCCTCCTCCTCCTTCTCCTTCGGCATCGTCGTGTCGCGGGTCTCTAGGAACACAAGCAACAAAAACGGCATCGACTGATATGTAATGTTCCATGGTGTCTGTTCATATCTGTATTATTTTTTGGGTCGTGTGATTTCGTGTATGTGCGTCATGCTCGTTTGCGTGTGTCACTTCCGTGTGTCAAGTGTCTTGCATTAAGTGTTCGTTAAAAAATAAGAAAGTGATTAGTCAGTAACCGTTCATCCTTTAAAAAAAAAAAAGTGTCATCTGTGGAAGTAGTCATCAGTGATGTTATTGTCGTTTCGATGTGCTGTGATGTTGTGTGTGGCACCAGTTTAATTGTTCGTGACACGAATCTAATCCTTCAGTAACACGCTTCGTGGATCAGTGTCTTTCGTGTTGTCATGAGAAAGGCTTTCGGTGTCAAGTTCAAGTTCGTGTAACCCGACGGAAAATCAATCCTTGGACTGTCTTCGGTTGACAGAAGTCTGAGGAAAAAAAAAAAAGATCTGATCAAAGTTTGAGGAAAATGTTTTCCCGGGCGTTTGGTGAAAAGTGGAATTTGAAATAGGCGTCAGAGGGATCTCTCTGTTGCCTCGTTCATTTGGATATTTATTGGATGATTCCAGGAGGTAAGAAATGATGTTCAGGAGTAAAGGTGCTTCATGGTAAGAGTTATTTTCAAGTGTAAATGCTGGCGGCCTAGAACTTGGCCGTGATAGTAATAATATAATTTATCAGTGTGACAAAATCTCTCTCTCTCTCTCTCTCTCTCTCTCTCTCTCTCTCTCTCTCTCTCTCTCTCTCTCTCTCTCTCTTTTAATTGTTTCACTTACGTCACCAGTTTAATAAGTATAAACGCTGGCGGCCTAGAAGCTGGCCGTGATATAATATAGTTTATCAGAGGTGACTAGACTCTCTCTCTCTCTCTCTCTCTCTCTCTCTCTCTCTCTCTCTCTCTCTCTCTCTCTCTCTCTCTCTCTCTCTCTCTCCACTAATTGTTTCACCCACCTACGTCACCATTTAATAAGATAGTGATTTACTCATCGTGCCATTTATGATATAAGACACTTCTGTTATATTTTTTGAATATATATATATATATATATATATATATATATATATATATATATATATATATATATATAAATTTAGATATAAAAGAACTCTTAAGAAATGAGACATAAATGTGTGTAGATATGGGAAGTGATTCAGTGTGCTATTAATATGTTGGTTTATAAACAGTGAGGTGAATGTCCTAGATTGAAGTGAATCTGTGTTATGGCTTAATTGCTTCATTAGTTTGGTCGGGCTTGTTTACTTGTTTGCTAAAGGAGAATATAGGGTATGTGGACTCATGCACAGTCTATTCTTTATTCAGTCAGTCAATCAGTTGAAAGTATAATATCTGCTCTTAAAGTTATCTGTGTTGGGAAATAATTTTAGGTTATATAATCTTGAATATTGGAAATCTGGTTTTTTTTTTACTCTTATAGGTTCGTGTATTTTACGGGAGGCACGCCTCTTTTGTCATCACTACCACTCTTATTATTAATTCTACTACTAGTGATAGTGATAGTTACAAAAATAATGATGACTATCGTTATCATGGTCATAGTGAGTTTTTACGTACAGAAGAAAGCAGTATATATATATATATATATATATATATATATATATATAATAATATATATATATATATATATATATATATGTATATACTGTATGTATATATATATATATATATATATATATATATATATATATATATATATATATATATATATATATATATAAATATATATATATATATATATATATATATGTATATGCTATATGTATATATATATATATATATATATATATATATATATATATATAAATATATATATATATATTTTCTCTAAATCTGACATAGCTTTTGTTGACACATCTCTCAAGACATATTCCCCCCGTATGGTTTATCATCTGTTGGTGCCAGGCAGCCGTTTGTATAAATCAAAGACAGGTTTTGTCACGGCGGTGATACGTGTGTCTGTGATGAGCTACGTCTGATGTCAGTGATGGGTGTCAGTCCGTTTGTTTCTTTGTTTCTTTCATCGAAATGTTGAACGGTGAATTTGATTTTATTTTTGTAACCACATTTGTTTTTCCTGTGATGAATGTTGGTGTTTAATTTTTTTGAGAAGGATATATACAGTAGTTTTGAAGTGCACTGTTAAAGTCGACGGATTAGCTGATGTTAAACAGGACGCTGTTAAGTAATACTCTTGAAAATTTCCCGGGCTAGTGTTCAGCTTGTAAATCATTATTTTTAAGATAAGACATATCTTTTGACAAACTCAAAGGTGGTTAGTGTTAAACGTGAAAATATCTAGTATTAAGCTCTGGAATTCTTATGTACTAAGCTTGGTTACATTTAATGTCATATATTCACGTCCATGTCTAAGTTTGAATATCTACTGCTAAGCTTGAAAGCACTGGGTGTCTAGTTTGAACTGCTTTGGTGATAAACAGGGAGGGACAGTTGCCAAGACTGATCGTAACCCTTTTAAGCATGAAATAATTATATTGCTAAGCGTGAACATGCTGAATGAGCTTAGTGTCCGCCAAGTTTAAAGTCATAAAAAGACGATTGTTGGAAGAGATTCTCGACAAAGCTTTTCACAGTGTTTACGAGAGAGTAAAAAGATGAAGGAGTAAGATGAGAGAGATAAAAACATCCTGTGTGTGTAAAGATAACACTTAGGATGGAGATTAGATTCAACATTTTTCTCACTGAAAATGAGAGAGAGAGAGAGAGAGAGAGAGAGAGAGAGAGAGAGAGAGAGAGAGAGGATGTCCTCTTTGGTCCTGACATGTGTGCTTCATA
>NC_089747.1:16637500-16642500 GCF_040412425.1 Macrobrachium rosenbergii
ACATACATGTAAATGTGGGTGTGTGTGGTTCACACTTACTAGTCTTGCTTTTAGAATTTTCATTAAGGTATTACCTTAAGCTCTTTCGTCAGTGATTTTATATTAGCCTGCCTCTCTCTCTCTCTCTCTCTCTCTCTCTCTCTCTCTCTCTCTCTCTCTCTCTCTCTCTCTCTCTCTCTTCCTAAGTCAGTAGACCAACAGTGTGTGTTGTAGGTCAGATGTTGTTGATCTTGTTGCTTTTTTAAGGGCACCTCTTCTCAGTGAGGAACTTCGCTCCCGGAAAAATGTCTGTGAAGTTTGTATTGCAAAGTTGTATAATGTTTTTCTTGGCGTTGTGTGAATTTGGTGTTGCAGATATGTAAATATTATGTTACAGAGTTGATTTTTTTTTCTACAGATGTGTACAATTTTTTTTGCAGAAGTAACTTATGTGTTGAGTTGCAGATTTTGTCAATCAGTAGTTAAAGGTGTGGGCATTAACAATGTTTCATCTTAGTTGGGTCCCTGCAAAATATCTTGGGATAATCTTCATGACGTCTAGCACTGTGTCGCCAGCTAAACATACCAATAAATGATTCGCTTAATCTCTTATTACTCAACGAAATTGCACTGCCGGTACGGGCTTGTGTAGTTGTATAGTTGTGTGTTTTAAATAATAATTTCAGTTTTGTTACAAGAGGGTCAGGTATTTTAGTTTGTACTTTTTTCAATAAATAATTGGGCTTTGGTTTGTTAAATGCATTACACATACGTTAGTAATGGTACAAAATTAATCAGAGGTTGTATATTACTTTTGATTTCACATAGGGTGTTCTATAATTTTGTTTTTCCAGAAGTTCTTGAATTCATAGTATTTTTATTTTCGTTACGTTTCCCACGGGAAACATTACCATCCAAAATAGGAAACGAATGGAGAGACTCCCTTTCTTTCACGTCAGGTTTCGAACCAACACCAAGAAGAGTCGAGTACAACCAACACCACAATACTCTGTTCATATCCATTTATTCCCATGTGACGTCAGACTGGAAAATTAGGTTAGCACTGTATTGTCATGTTGTTTCCTGTAACGCTAACTTAGATTTAATATATTTATTTTCCCTCGTTTTCCTCCTTTTGTGTGTTGGCGTATTTTCTTACTTTTTTCATGTGGTCGTATTTCTTGGGATGTAACGTAATAGGTTATTGACATCATTATTGTTTTATCATTTTTATTTCGTTTTTACGTAGTTGTGGGACGGACATGCGAGTGCCTTCGTCTAAATTGGGTTGATGGAAAATGTTTGGAAAAGGTAGAAAAAGTGCCAGAACAAGAGAACAAGGAACAGATCATTCCTTAGACTCTCCTCTTGCAGGAATGTAAAGGTATGAGAACGGGGGATGCCAGAAGAATGGAACGGAAGAAAACGCCATTGAACCAGCTTTGACGCAAAAGATTCTTTACAAATAAAATGACCTTCGAATCATGCTGTAACAGCAGGCTGAGATGCCCATCTGGTAAGGGGAGTTGCAGCTCGGTGGCACACACAAACACAACACACACACACACACACACACACACACACACATATATATATATATATATATATATATATATATATATATATATATATATATAGATATATATATATATATATATATATATATATATATATATATATATATATATATATATATATATATATATATATATATATATATATATATATATATATGTGTGTGTGTGTGTGTGTGTGTGTGTGTTTTTCATATTCGGCAACTCACTTGTTCCTACGCCTTTCCTGTTCATTGTCCATGTGCATCTGCCCATCACAGTTCAGTATTGTGCTTCATGTCACTCTCATTGAGGCTCCAGAAAAGAAATTGTTGGCATTGATGAGGAATTGACTGAGCTCAAGATTGCATTTGCAGAATTTTTTGGATCATGTACATTGAATCTCTCTCTCTCTCTCTCTCTCTCTCTCTCTCTCTCTCTCTCTCTCTCTCTCTCTCTCTCTGACAGAAACACCAAACCTTTGTTCCTCAGCTGCAGGCTTCCTCTTATTATTTTACAAGATTATGTGTATGTACTTTGATGTGCATGCGTTTGCTTGTCCGAGAGAGAGAGAGAGAGAGAGAAGAGAGAGAGAGAGGAGAGAGAGAGAGAGAGAGAGAGAGAGCTCTGCACAAATCCCATTCACCTTTCATAGGCGAGGTATGACATCCGTAGAGATGTGGCCGTCCGCTGAAGTATTCACGCCAGTCCTGCATATCATTATGATTAAATCTGAATAGAGATAATCCGTACGAGCTGAGCGCCAACCGGATCGAATACATTAACTTCCTGCACGTGCGACGCCAAAAACAAATGAACAAACAAACAAACAGATAAAAAGTAGTCACGTTTCTGGATTCGTTGCTAGAGTTGTGGACGTCGACTGGGTTTTGATACAGCAATTTCTTTGTAGGGGTTTGATCCGTCAACGTGCAAGAGTCTCCCTATTGCGCTCAGGTTTTGCCCAACTCATCGGATCTTTCTTGGATAGTGACCCCCAAGGGTTTTCGGGGGTCGTTATCTGTGACTAGCATTTCCGGGGGGTCATTATCTTTATGATATTTACAGTCTTTTGTTTATGTTTTTACGGTAATCCCCAATGGGCTTGTACTAAACACGCCGCAAAGGTGGATACATACCGGGTTAAAACCCTTGGAGGTCACTCTCAAGGAAAGATCCAACTCATCCCCAAAGAGCTTGAATTTCAATAGCGCTTGAGGGTAATATCCACCTAATGTGTAGAGGTCAAATGTTCTTTTAAACAAACATAAATTGTATCCTGCCAGTGGTCCGCCCTCCGGTTATATCCTGCTAAAGTACAGGGGAGATTGTCCTTGAAAGGTGTGGAATTTATTCAGTCTGAGTATTTCTTTTTTAGTTTTGTGTAAAAGAAAACTATTGAGATGGCTTGTTGTCTGTCCATCCGCCGTCAGATCTTAAAAACTATTGAGGCTAGAGGGCTGCAAATTTGGTATGTTGATCATCCACCCTCCAGTCATCAAACATACCAAATTGCAGCCCTCGAGCCTCAGTAGTTTTTATTTTATTTAAGGTTAAAGTTAGCCATGACCATAACTCTGGGAACGCTATAGGTGCCAACAACACAGGCCACCATCGGGCCGTGGCTGAAAGTTTAATGGGGCTGCGGTTGAGAGTTTCATGGGCCGTGGCTAAGAGTTTCATACAGCATTATACGCCGTACAGAAAACTCGATTGCGCCGAAGACACTTCGGCGCATTTTTTACTTGTTTATATAAGACATTAACCTTTACTTTTTCGTCTTTTCCCTTCGGGATCATATTTCCGATATACTGAAAGTCCTTATATCATCCATGCTTATTCGGGTACGGACGTTAACGTCGGCCGGTGAACTTCGGTTAACCGCAGCGACTGTACGCGCCTCCGGACAGACTCATAGAAACCCGATGCGCCCTGAGGTTTACGTACCCACGCATGCGTACTCACGTACTCTTGCGTCTGGAGCTGGTCGCTTCGAACTTGGTGCCGGGATTTGGATTTGCATTACGATTCACGAAGTACTTTAGTTATCGTATACCTTTTGACAAGATGTCCTTTCCCTCCTACCCTTGTAAGTCATCGTTGTATGTAGTGGTACGAACTGTCTTACCACTGGGACTCGTTGTGTATCTTGTGACGTAATTCTCGTCCCCTCGTATTTCGTCTTAGTATGAAATCACGATGATATTGTTTTATGTCTGTTAAGTAACAGCTCCATTAATAGTATGAGAAAAAATGAACAATTTATTTAACCTTATTACGAATAATTTCTTAACTGGAGCTGATAAGGATTTTCTGAAATCTATGATCGCAGCTGTTTTGTGACTCAGAGGTATGGAATTCAATCAATCTGTCCATTGTTAACCGTTGTACGAGTATGTCCCTCGATTATTGGATGTCATGCCTCGGGATGTCTATAGCTGGCTTTCTTGTGTAAAGTATCCGGATATCTCTGTCAGTTCAACCTTGTAGAAATGTTCCGTTTCCAGACGCCTCAGTTTGGTCGTCTTGTGTCGAAGCATCCCTTGTTTATTTATTTTACATCTTGTGGTGAAATAACTCTCAGTAAGAGTCTTAACGTTTGTCACTAAATGTTTATTAAATACATGTAAAAAAAATCTTTGTGGAGGCAGCAAGTGGACTTCAGATTGCTATCTGGTCTTTCTGTTTCTGAATTTGGTGTCATTTCTGTTGTCAAAGACCGTTTCTTTGCTACTTTTATTTTGTGTTAAGAAATAATCACTTGAACGTATTTTTTTCTCCGTAACTCCCTCCCCCCCCCATTTTCTAGTTTATCCTTTACTTCAGTTTTTTTTTTAGATTGTGAGAATTTAATTTTACAACTTCTTGCTACTTTGAAAAAAGTTTTTTTTTATATATTTATGTTCAGAAATGAAATACTGTATGGAATGTTCCTATGTAGAGAATTCTTAGCGTTTTATTTATTTATTTTTATCATTATTTTATTATCAGTTTCTTTAGGGTACCCCATTGCTGTACGTCGGAAAAGTGTGGATAGTTGCATGTGTATGTAAGGTGAGAGAGAGAGAGAGAGAGAGAGAGAGAGAGAGAGAGAGAGAGAGAGAGAGAGAGAGAGAGTCCAAAAGGATGAGACTGCTTATTTTCTTCTCTATTCATAATTTTTCTACACCTCCGTCCGTGAAACATTAATTTTCATTTACATAAACAATATACCTTTGTTCATAACTGCGGGTCGTTATTGTACATATCATGATGCCTTCATTGTAAAGGAAGTCACGTTATTTAAGCATATCAGTATATCTCTATACAGAGATCGACTTCTGAGTAGTTTGGCTCGTTTGCAAATCCCCCTCTCTCTCTCTCTCTCTCTCTCTCTCTCTCTCTCTCTCTCTCTCTCTCTCTCTCACACACACACACACACAAACACACACACACACCGATAGCTGTCTTACTCATACACATACAAAG
>NC_089747.1:16647500-16660000 GCF_040412425.1 Macrobrachium rosenbergii
AGTGAATTTAATGCATCAAGAACTTGAAAGTGGAACAAGTGTATGAAGAATCTGTTCGTGGAATAAGTACGAGACTCCCATACTAAGAGGTAAATATAGTTTATAAAGGACCAGGTACTGGAAGAAATACCTCGAGAACATAGAAACATATCTAGTACACCAAACACTATAAAGTGCCCAGAGAGATTTGGTGCTAATTCCAAGTATTTCGGATTAATGAAAGACTCTTGCATACTACTGTAATTATGGACTGAATTTAAAGGGAAAGGATACTGGCCGCTTAAGAAGTGGTGTATTTTGGCATGCTTTAGACATCCAACGTTGGTGGACAGACTTAGGTTACCTAAGAATCATCTGGGAGTTTATTTCTCGTCGAGAATTAATTGTTATTAAGTGCATTGCGTGACAGGGAGACAGTGTAGAAAAATATCGGAAGTATTAAACGTATTGCTCTGCAGCTGCTGGGTATTTCAAGAGGTTCCAGCAAGCCCTTGCTTTATTAAGGAGGTGAGCAAGGGCGCGGTATGTGTGTAATCGATTGTTAAAAGACACCACATCCGGGACAACGCATCTGACTCAATTACCTTCACGTACATGATTCAAGGTTGCAGACTGCTCTCAGACTCCTGTTTGTTTTTGCCGGCCCAGAAACCTTGAGTGAGGGAAAGCTTTTGGCTTTTTTTTTAGAGCATTTTTAAAAGCATCGCGAAATTGATCTTACACAAATAATCCCAATTTCATGAAGGGTGATGATCTCGGAAGGTGCTGTGACGTGAACGCACGAACTTCGTATGAGGAAGTAAGGTCACGGACATATGAAATACAGCTTCATATTGATTTGTCCCTACGCAAGAAACTGCGGTGATGTGATGCACTATCTAAACAAGAACAGCTGAAGATAAACCTGGAAAAGACACATTTTTATCTTATTTAGTGTCAGCTGAATTTGTGGTATCAATCGCTGGACGCTTCCTCGTCCTCACCCGTCATCGTAACGGTACCCCCAAAATTCTCATACCTGGATCATCATGCATCCGCCACAGCTTGACCCAAACTCGTGCTCTGTAAGAATCGATTTTGCATTTTCATGTTGTCTTAGGTTTTAAGGCTTTTGGGACCATTGAGATGTTCCTGGACGGACAATTTTTTTTTAACACAAAATTTCGCGCTTCATTAATCTGCTTCAAAATGTTTGCATCGTGAACAAAACCCACAGTGTCCATCCTGGTCGATCACATTTGTGGCGTACCGTTAAGAATTAGAAATTATTTTTCTCTTCAAGTCTGCCTTTTCAATTAATCTCTCTCTCTCTCTCTCTCTCTCTCTCTCTCTCTCTCTCTCTCTCTCTCTCTCTCTCTCTCTCTCTCTCTCGAACACGCGCAGTGGCTTCATGTTAAAAAAAGAAAAAAATACGTTCATATATGTATGTGTGTGTGCGTATATGTATGTTTGTGTACAGTTTTCCCTTTTCATCGTGAAGTCATTGCCCCAAACAGACGGTGGTTCCCGAGAAAAGAGAAGACAGTGACCATATTCATACTTCAATTTCTGTCCCGTGCCAAAAAATTCCACATTAGCCGCAAGATACACACACACAAAAGGCTCATCAGCATTTTGGTGACCTCACCATCTTTCCCCTTAATACACGCTACGCCACTCACCTCATGCTTCATAGACGTTGAACCCCTTCCTGTCCAGTTACTGTTTCACCCACAATGTGTAGGTTTGTCTGTAAACGCACGAAGTAATTATAACTCATTTACTCACATCTTACATGCATAAAAATAATGTCCACATGTTGACATTTATCCTGCGATGCCTTGAAAGGCCAACAGAATTGCGACAAGTTTACTTCCGCGGCAATATCCTTTTATTGCTGGGCCTTGTCGGATTTAGGTCCCCGGCTCGTATCGGTGAGATAGAAAGCATTATGCGTCAGTCACTCATACTTCCGTGACGGGCGGGATTTCTTTTCTTTTGATTCTCAGTCTTGGTGCGTTTTGTTTGATTTTGATTCTCAGTCTTCGTGCGATTTGTTTGGTGTTGATTCTCAGCCTTCGTAGGTTTAGTTTGTATAGATTCTGAGTTTTCGTATGTTTTGTTTAATCCTGATTCTATCTGTGGAGGAGAGAAGCCACTGATGATTAATAACTACAGGGATTATCAGAGCAACAGTTACATATAATATCCCTGCTTTCCGTACGGTCTAATAGATAACTAAACTCAGTCTTTGAGTGTTTTATTTGATTTTGAGTCTCAGTCTGCGTGTGTTTTGTGTGATTGTGAGTCTCAGTTTTCGTGTGTTTTGTGTGATTCTGATTCTCAGCCCTTGTGTATTTTGTTTGATTTAGATTCTCAGTTTCCTTACGTTTTGTATAATTTAGATTCTCAGTCTTTGTGTCTTCTGTTTGATTTTGACTCTCAGTTTTCATGTGTTTTGTTTGATTTTGCCTCTGATCCTCGGTGCGTTTTGTTTCATAGTAATTCTCGGCCAATATTTGTTTTGTTTGATTTTGGTTCTCAATCATCGTGTCTTTTGTTTGATTTTGATTCTCAGCCAGTGTGTGTTTTGTTTGAATTTGATTCTCACAATGTATGTTTTGTTTGATTTTAATTCTCAGTCATCGTGTGTTTTGTTTGAATTTGATTCTCAGCCAGCGTGTGTTATGTTTGATTTTGATTCTCAGTCTTCGTGTGTTTTGTTTGAATTTGATTCTCAGCCAGCGTGTGTTTTGTTTGATTTTGATTCTCAGTCTTCGTGTGTTTTGTTTGATTTTGATTCTCAGCCAGCGTGTGTTTTGTTTGATCTTGATTTTCAGTCTTCGTGTGTTTTTGTTTGATTTTGATGCTCAGCCGTTTGTTTGGTCTGATTTAGATTCTCAGGCTTCGTTGTTTTTGTTTCTTTTTTAGTGTGTGTTGAGGATGGGGGCGTGAAGCTCATCTTTGTTTCCTCTACAAAAAAAAGGTAGAAAATTTTCTTTTTGTTTGAAGTCCGTTATGGTATTCACTCCGCTCTTGCTCTGAGGGATCGTTGATTGATTGCATATTAGTTTTCTAGCGGTACAAGACCAACAGAAAAAGAACCACATCTTTGGCCACATTAGAAATGTGTAGTTTGTTGCCATAAAACGTGAGGTCAAAACATTTCAAAGCTTGAAGAATTATACCCCTATGGCTTTTTGTAATAAATTGATTGATGCAATCCCAGTGCTTAGTAATATCTTAAATACAGACGACGTTAATAAACAAGTTAATATATTATCAAGTACATTTAAGTCATGTCTAGACTCTTGCGCTCCTATTGTTGCAGGAAATTACCAGACCACCAGCTCCATGGATTACTGAGGAAATTAAAACTGAAATGGAAAAAAGAGATCGATTCAAGACAATTTTTAATCATTCGAATAGAGTCGATCATTTTGATGAGTATAAGAAGTCAAAGAAAAGGTAGCATCCTTAATTCGGTCGGCTAGAATAAATATCAATAACAAAAAATTCTACGAATGTAAAAGGAATAAAGGTAAGACTTGGAAAGTCATAAATGAGATTATACCTAGTAAAGTAAAGGTTCAAGGTTTTGTCAATGTTCGTGATCCTGTTGAATCAGCAGAAAATTTAATGAATTTTTGCCAACGTCGGTAAAACCGTTTTGAAGAAATACAGAGACAAAAATTCAGCCATTGGTAACTCGATGTTGCCCCTCTCCCAACTGCGAAACAATCATTGACGTATTTTCGACCCCAACCTGTCAATTGTGGAAACTGTGATAATAATCGTAAAAAATCTAAAAAACAAGAATAGTTGTGGAATAGACGAAATGAATAGTAATTTCTTAAAAGATTCCCTCCCTGCTTTAGCATTTTACATAACCGTTATTATTAATACATCAATCGTGACTGGCATTTTCCTTGTGACTGGAAATATGCTCTTGTTTGCCCTGCATTCAAGGGGGCGATAGTGAAGACCCTGGACAATATCGTCCCATTTCGCTTCTACCAGTTTTGTCTAAGGTTTTAGAAAGAGTAGTCAGTGACCAGCTGTGTGAATACCTATCTGTTAATCACCTTCTGTCAGATACACAGCATGGATTTAGAGCCGAATGTCAACTCAGACTGCGTTAACAAAGGTTACGGAAGTTTTATATAAAAATGTAGATAAAGGCGAAATTTCTTTGTTGGCTCTTTGTGATTTGTCAAAGCTTTCGATAGCGTATCTCATCAATTCTCCTGAATAAGATGGCGTTACTTCGCATTGATAAATTTTGGTTTAAAGACTACTTATCAATCGCTTTCAGTCTCTGAAAATGGATTCTTATATTTCAACTAAGAAAAACGTTAATTATGGAGTGCCTCAAGGATCGGTCTTAGGTCCGATTTTATTTAATATTTTTATCAATGACTTGCAAAGTATTGCGCATGATTGTGAACTTGTTCAATTTGCTGATGATGCACAATTCATTCTTTCCAATAAATATGAAAACCTAGACACTCTCGTAAGAAATATGGAAGGAACGATGGATCGAGTCAATTCCCTACTTCTGCCAAAACGGTTTTGAAAATAAACACAAATAAAACTCAGTTTATATTTGTAGGCTCTCATAATATATAGATAGAATACCATCGAATCTGGTTATCAGGCTGGTACATCCCTTCTGAATGTGGTGTGTAAAATCTAGGTTTATATATAGATAGCAATCTGACATTTTAATGGTCATATAGAATCTATATGTAAGAAAGCAAATAGCATTTTAGTGTTTTTGAACAGACACAAAGGAATCTTTTGACTTTGACTCAGAAAATGGTCGTTGAATGGCTAGTGCTGAGCTTATTTTCATATTGTGCTGTGTTATGGGGAGGGGGCATAAAACTCTAATACAGAAGGTACAAAGAATTCAGAAATTTTGCTGCTAAAATTGCTGTGGGAGGTGGAAAAAGTCTGACCGTGCTACTCCATTCATAAAAAAGCTCGAATGGTTAAAAATTAAAGAGCAAATAGAATATGACCTTGCTTTATTCATGTTTTAAGCAGCGCAATTTACAACCATCAGAAAGTTATAGAGATAGAGACAGTAGGAGAAAAACACTGTAAGAATAACAAGGCAAACAGATAACTTGGTGGTTAAACGTACTAGGACTAAATTAGCTGAGCAGGCCTTATCAGTGAGGGCCTGTTTTGTGGAATACACTTCCTTCAGATGTAAAAGCCCCAAAACAATAAATTCTTTTAAAAAGAAAATTGAAAGGCTATTTTCTTGACGTTGTTGGATGAGCCATTGTTGGCATTGTGTTTTTGGATCAGATGTTTTGTTTTTATGTAAAATATTGTTAATAGATAACATATATAATTCTATGTATATATTACTTTCATCAGTATGAGGCTAAATTTTAAACAAACATTTTATGTATATTTTAACCAATGCACGTTGTAAGAATACCCACTGTAAATTTGTGGAATAAAGGTATTATTATTATTATTATTATTAATTTTCTGAAAGACTTAAGGCACTTGTACACTGAAAACATGTCTCTTTATTACACCGTAACTCATATTTCCGTTGTATTTTCCGCTGTATGCCGTATTGCCTTTTGTTACAATTTGCATTTTATTCCAGCATCATGCTTCATTTAGAATTTAGATCTTCTTCTTCTTCTATTAATTCCCCGTGTGATTAATACGAAAGGGTCCCCATTTCGGAGGCAATTGTCCTCCTGAAAGGAACAAAACCGATGTTCCCATCAAATCAGCGGGCACTGATAATTCCTTGATAGTAAACGTTGAATGCCATCCTCGATCTTACCCAGGGTTTCTCTGTCCCTCTCCCATTGTTACTTCGTCAATACATAATACACCACGCAGTTCCTTTTTCTCAAGGAGTGCTGTCTCTCTCTCTCTCTCTCTCTCTCTCTCTCTCTCTCTCTCTCTCTCTCTCTCTCTCTCTTTGCAGAGGAGGAAGAATCGATTTTAGCGTGGGTGGGTGCCAGTCGACGGCACCGAAGACCAGGCCAGTGGGAGAAGTGGTGGAGGTGGAAAGAGAGAGAGAGAGAGAGAGAGAGAGAGAGAGAGAGAGGGGGTAGAAGGAAGGGGGAGGGGGTGCAGGGATGGCGTAGTAAGCGCCGCACATATCTCGTGGAGTGATCTCACTCTCACAATATTAAAGCTGAGATCCTATAAGACTGGGTATTTTGAATTTCAATATCCGATGCGCATACGTACGCATATATGCGTATACGCACGCGCGCTAGAGGTGATTGTTGCTTAACTTCGTTATCCAGCGTGGGCTTACGTTAATAGTAAACTATTCATTGAACTATTAATTTTGTGTCCGTATCGCACGTCCCAAGAACATTTTTTGTATTCTACATACATTTCATGGGTGCTGTCGTGTCTAGTAGCCTTGGAATACGAAACCATTTATGTTCGTATTCTCGAATTTCGTCAGGTCAGAGAGAATGTGAGATGCAGTATATGGATGCGTATATTTGGTACATGTATACTGTAGATATGGAGTTCAACTATTGTGTTTACGTACATAGCATTATGTATGTATGTGTGCTTGTATGAATAAGCACACTTTACTTAAGGCATAGATGGTATGGGGCAGTTTTTCCACATTCGAAAATGAATCGACGTGACGGCTTCCTTGCAGACTTCGAAACTCGGAAAATACTGTACATCGTTTCCCTTTGTTGTTAAAAGCTTATCAGCTCTGTTAGTTTAAGAGGTGGGTCCATGAGCCTTCATTAGATAATAATCCCTTAACTATAACTAAACCAGGAACTTGATTGCCTTCATCCGTATCTTATGCGTTTAAACAGGCAAATATAAGCATATCAAAATTGAAATCGCTTTTCCTCAGACAAAACGCTCCCGATTTCTTTGGCATATGGTGGTGAGGTTGTTAGCGTACGTACAGTCAGATGCAAAAGTCCACCGACTATTGAATTTGATTGTATATATAATGCCATACGAATGTTTATCACTGTTATACACACTACTATTACACTACTTTTACACACACACACAGAGTGGTTCTAACAACTTCGCCTTTCATAACGGGAGATCAGAATGTACACGGAAGGGACTCGACCTGGGCCCGTATCCTGAAAAATCTATTGCGCCTCCATTGCCGTCAGCAGTGAACGGTGTGCCTAAATGGCTCGCAGCTAGGGTGGTGAAATGACATGGACTAGCAGCTCTGTCCCAAAGATTATCCCGCACTTTCTAAAGGTAGCTGAATATCTTGAGAGTAATGCAGATTTTTGTACTTGAAGTAAAGGATCAATTACAAAAGTTGGATGGGAATCGTATCCGTGAGTGTCAGTGATGCTGCTTCTGTAATTCAAGGGCAGACGAAAGACTGTTGCATGTCTTAAGGCAATTGAAGCCATAAAAAAATAATGTTTTTGAAGTGATATGGCGGAATTGTCTGTCTGACACCCTCCTCTCTCTCTCTCTCTCTCTCTCTCTCTCTCTCTCTCTCTCTCTCTCTCTCTCTCTCTCTCTCTCTCATAACCTTTGAGAGACGGCAGGAATATTATGCAATGCAATGCGTCTGCATTGTGGGGAAACGTCGTATTATCCAACGGATGTCCCGTAGGCTGAGCAGACAGTCGTGGCCTCAGGTAAAATGGCATTTGGTCGGCCTTGGGAGTCTGCTGGCTGCTCTCAGAATATATGTGGAATTTGGGGTTTCAGTTTAATGTTTTGTCTACTGTGATGGATGGACTGACTGAGGTGAAGAAATCTGCAGTTTTATAGAATGTGATAGATATATATGCGATAGTTATACGACGGCGTTGGAAACATTATAAGTTGCCTAAGATCTGGAACATACGTAAACGAAGAATTGTATAAGTTTACTACGGAGATTTTAAGTCTCTCTCTCTCTCTCTCTCTCTCTCTCTCTCTCTCTCTCTCTCTCTCTCTCTCTCTCTCTCTCCCCCACAGTTCTGTTTACGTAAGTAACCCCCCGTCTTCGCAAACCCCTCTTTCACATTTACTAGAAGTTACTTAAATCTCTTGTCTGTGGCCACCGTTAATCCTATTGTGTCTGGAGAGCGCATGGTCGATAATCCCCTCGAACTAAAACGATCTCTGACCTCTGTGCATCCAGCGCACCTCCTCATTGAATGTACCGTCACGACAGCAGCGTTTTGCCTTGACATTGCCTACGCCCTCTTGTGCCGCATCGATCATTCATGCTTTGGATCTTTGTGAAAACTGTTGGATGCTGCAGGCCTTTACAGAGATGGGGTTGGGGTGGGATGGACAAAGTTTGTTTGTATGTGTGACTCTCATCGTGTGTATTTATACATACACACACACACACACACACACACACACATATATATATATATATATATATATATATATATATATATATATATATATATATATATATATATATAAATATATGATTATAATAATCTTTGTACGTGATTCATTTATCATACATTATCACAGGTGAAACATAAGAAAGCAGGGTGTAGGTCCTGACCGGTTTCGACTTTATTTCCAAGCCATTGACGGACTGATCTTGCGGTAATGTGATACATACATTATATATATATATATATATATATATATATATATATATATATATATATATATATATACTCTTCTATAACGATAAATGTTCTCTCTCTCTCTCTCTCTCTCTCTCTCTCTCTCTCTCTCTCTCTCTCTCTCTCTCTCTATATATATATATATATATATATATATATATATATATATATATATATATATATATATATATATATATAAGCGTGTGTGTGTGTGTGTGTGTATTTGTATATATACGTTTTATGAACGAAAATTACTTGATATCTAAGCCACTATACCTTGGGATTAATTTACACCCAAGGGAAATTATACCTGATAGTGCCTCTTCGGCGGCCAGGATATTCGAACCGCGGAATGGTTCACAGACAGCAATAGACAGTGACTTGACCATCCGGCTATCATTTGTCGTATGCATGCACACTGAAGCCGCATATTATTAAGCCGTTTTAATTCAACTAGTTTCATGTCATGGCATCCGGCGATTTCTCGGACTAAATTGCTAAGAAACGGCAATTGCAGGGTTACGAATGCACAGCAGATCATAGGAGGGATATGTCATGGCACTGACTAGTCATTAAAAGTCTGTCTTCATTGGAGTTGCGTATGACATACTACTACTACTACTACTACTACTACTACTACTACTACTACTACTACTACTACTAGTAGTAGTAGTAGTAGTAGTAGTAGTAGTAGTAGTAATAACAATAACAAAAAGGACCCTTATTATTATTATTATTATTATTATTATTATTATTATTATTATTATTATTAAGTAGGATTACCTATTATTATTATGTAGTATTACCTATGTAGTATTACTTCTCATGACATGATAGCAATTTAAATTACATAAGAGGTATCTCTTCCTCGCACCTGCTCCACCTGTCTTCACCAGAACCCACAAGGAGCCCCTTCTCCTACCCTGGGTCTCCAGACTCTTTGGTCCTGGGCACTTCCTTCCCAGATATTCGTTCCATAGTTGTAGTGTGTAACAGTAAAGTTTCTCTAAATTCGTTGCGAAGTTCTCCTAATATTGATACAGTTGCATCATCACAACTTGTCCTGCTGTATTTCATTTTAAAAGCCAACAGTCATGTCACCGGAAAGACAAAAAGTTTCATAGTTAGGGATCAGTAACTTGTAAGACAACAGGTATACTTAGTTTGGCCCATTAAAAAAACGACAGCAGTTGCTAAGTGGCACTTAAACAGTTGATGATCTGGTAAACGTTCTCCAACTTCTGAATTACGAACTTTAATCAGAAGTACCTTGCAGTTAACGAAGTTAACAAAAGCACTAATTTCAGTTGCCCCGTGTGGGGGCTAGTGCTGTCAGTGCACCTCATGCGGTACACTGTAGGCATTACTTAAGGTTCTTTACAGCGTCCCTTCGGCCCTTAGCTGCAATCCCTTTCGTTCCTTTTCCGGCATCTCCTTTCTTATTCTCTTTCTTCCAATTTACTTTCCACCCTCTCCTAACAATTGATTC
Organism: Macrobrachium rosenbergii; assembly: GCF_040412425.1. Lineage (NCBI taxonomy): Eukaryota > Metazoa > Arthropoda > Malacostraca > Decapoda > Palaemonidae > Macrobrachium > Macrobrachium rosenbergii. The sequence goes on from NC_089747.1 coordinate 16,657,554, forward strand.
ATCGTGCAACTGCGAGGTTTTCCTCTTGTTACACCTTTCAAACCTTTTACTGTCAGTTTCCCCGTCAGCGCTGAATGGCTTCATAGGTCCCAGTGCTTGGCCTTTGGAATTCTATAGTCAGTTCAATTCGGTTCAATTTCAGTTGAAATAAGTCATTCTTGGATAGAAATGAATTAAAGGACATCACAGATAATTGCTTTGTAAAGTCATCTTCGTGAATCTCGGTACTCTCCACGGCAAGCTCAGGAAGGAGACATGTGCTGTTACTGCATAGTTACTTAATCAGCATTACTTTATTATTTGCTTAACTTGCTTTTCGTCACGTGTTCACGGTGAGTGTCTCTTGTTTCCCAGGCGTCGTCGTCAACAGCTTCTCGTTTGCTAAATGCAGCAGGGGTATCACCTGCTACATTGTGGAGTTGCAAGACGTGTACCGAAATCCAAGAAGCCAAGTAAGCCAGCGTTTTGCCTATCTATAACGATCAGTCTGGATGAAAGGAATTTGCATTGCGGCTGAAAATAAAATCTCAGTACTTATGAGACTGTGTAATTCATTTCTGCTTGGAGTTTTAATAGCTCGGTTTTTTTTTTTATTATTCAAAGGATGATTTCAGTTGCAAGTGCCATTGATATGATCGAGTAGTCAGTGCATCTTTTCTTCTTGCATCATTGGTGAGATACACGCACTTATTTTTAGACTCATTGACCAACCCTGTTAGCCTGTGTACATCAGATGAATGATTACACGTTATCTGGCCTCATTCAAGCAATGGTCATTGATACAGACTCCTTATCAACAAGTTACCCCGTTGGGGGGCAGTGCTTGTCCGTGCCCCTCATGCAGTGCAATGTAGGCATTACTGAAGGTTCTTTGCAGCGTCCCTTCGGCCCCTAGCTGCAACCCCTTCCATTCCTTTTACTTGCACCTCCGTTAATATTCGCTTTCTTTCGTCTTAGCTTTCCAACCTCTCCCAGCAATTGTTTCATAGTGCAACCACGAAGTGTTCCCCCCTGTTACACCTTTCAGACCTACCTGCTCTCAGTTTCCCTTTCAGCGCTGAGTGACGTCATAGGTTCCAGCGCTTGGCCTTGGGCCAAAATTCTGTATTCCGTTCTGTCAACGAGTTATAAATCGTGACTCTATTGGGGTATTTTAATCCGGTTTGTACTGGCAACATTGTGCTTCTTGATTCCTCTTGAGGCTCTTGTTAGCGGTATAGGCTGAGGTAAAGGTGCTCGCTCATTGCTCGGATCAGGTGTACAATTTGCCAGACACGTGGTGTCTCACCGCACAGACACGTGGGCATTTTTTTTTTTATGTCTGCGCCTCTTTGTTTAGTCTTTTATTGAATTTTTTCTGCGTCGGTGTATTTCCTTTTGCAGTTTATCTCGTTACTTAAAGATGTTTAATGTTATGTATTTCATTTCCGCTGTCTCTCTATCGCTGTGTTTTCTATATATATATATATATATATATATATATATATATATATATATATATATATATATATATATATATATATATATATATATATATATATATATGCAGTTCACATACACATCTGATATCACGAAAAGTTTTGTGATTACTCTACACACACACACACACACACACACACACACACACACACATATATATATATATATATATATATATATATATATATATATATATAGAGAGAGAGAGAGAGAGAGAGAGAGAGAGAGATGTATATATAGGCTATATATATATATGTGTGTGTGTGTGTATGTGTGTGTTTTTGTGTGTGTGTGTGTGTGTGTGTGTAAGACTATTTGACAATGCACTATATTACCAAAAATTAGCGGGAGGTGTCTTGTACACTGTGCCAAAGTACCATTTCGATCAGCTAATTAGTTTGAAAGATATTTGAGAAAAGCGATGACTTGCGGTCCCTGAGATGGATAGCAAACTAACTTTATTACTTTTAATATTTAAGAGATACATTTAGTATTCAGGAGATATATAAAGAATGTATCATCATCAAAATGGAGTATGGGAAAAATTATAATAATATGTTAGGTGATAAGTACAGTCCTAGCTGATGAGTTGCGGTCTCTTAAGTTAAGGTTTTACTAAATATGTTTCCAAAGTGTAATTTTGGAAATTTCGTCGGATCTACTCGGTGTTTACTGTAAGTCTGTATCAACTCCAACTGGTGCTGGTCAACGCACTGGTTGCTTTTGAAATCAAAAGAACTTTCTGCTTAAGACACCATTTACATGCCTGTAACATCATAATCTGTAAAAATAAGAAACCATTTACATTCTTGTAACACCAGTATTCTGTAAAATAAGAAACCATTTACAGTCTTGTCACATCAGTGTTCTGTAAGATAATTTCCAAATACCCTCTAAAATCATTTTCAAAATACTTTTTAAATTAATTTCAAAATACTCTCCTAAACAAACTACTTCCACTATCTCTC
>NC_089747.1:16665000-16667500 GCF_040412425.1 Macrobrachium rosenbergii
AGAACGCGGCGAGAAACTAGATAATTAGAAGAACGAGGACAAAAATGCAACAAGAAAAGAAAGTTTGCTCATGGAAATTATGTAATCTCTCTGCTCGCTAGTTATTTTATTGACCTATTAATTTTTACATTGAATAGGTCAATAAAATTTAAGCAATTTTTTCCAGTGAGCGTCCACTGGGATTACTCATAGAATCCACACTGGGATTACTCATAGAATCAACACTGGGATAAATCACAGAATCCACACTGTGATTACTCATAGAATTCTCACTGGGATTATTCACAGAATTCACACTGGGATTACTCATAGAATCAACACTGGGATAAATCACAGATTCCACACTGTGATTACTCACAGAATCCTCACTAGGATTATTCACACTGGAATTACTGATAAAATTCACACTGGGATTGCTCATAGAATCCGCACTGGGACAAATCACAGAATCCACACTTGGATCACTCATAGAATTCACCGGGATTACTCACAGAATTCGCGCTGAGGTTACTCTTAGAATTCACACTAGGATTGCCCACAGAATCCACACTAGGATTCCTCACAGAATCCACACTGAGATTCCTCACAGAATTCACAGTAGGATCGCTCATAGAATCCACATTGGGATTACTCTCAGAATTCACGCTGAGGTAACTCGTAGAACCCACACTGGGATTACTCACAGAATTTACACTGGGATTACACACAGAATCATCACAAGGATTACTTATAGAATACACAGTGGGATTACTCACAGAATCCACACTGGGATTACTCACAGAATCCACACTGGGATTACTCACAAAATCCGCACAGGGATTACTCAGAGAATCCGTACTGGGATTACTCATCAGAATCCATAATGGGATTACTCATAGAATTGACACGGATTACTCACAGAATCCACAGTGGGATTACTCACAGAATTCACACTGGGATTACTCACAGAATCCGCACAGGGATTACTCACAGAATCCGCACAGGGATTACTCATAGAATTCACACTGGGATTACTCACAGAATCCACACTGGGATTACTCATAGAATCCCAGTGTGATGGAAGAACTGAAGAGGCAAAATGTGTAAAGATGAAGCAAACAAATGTAAGGGACTTTTGGATAAGGCTTTCTAAAAATAATTTGGTTGAATATATAAAATGATTGTAATAAAAAGCCTTGCAATAAGAGTTTTACAGAGAATGGGAGGAATTGGTCCTTCTGGGACCAAGGTCCATAGCGGGGTATTCTCTGAAGGAATTCCCCTGATGTGGCTGGAGCATTCTCTCTCTCTCTCTCTCTCTCTCTCTCTCTCTCTCTCTCTCTCTCTCTCTCTCTCTGTGGTTCGGTGCTTGTACATGCAGAATTTGGTAAGGTATTTTTGGTCTATGGTGTCCTCTTTGGTTTCGTTTAGATGGATCAAGTTCCAACCACAGTATAATTAAAAGTACGAAAAATCTCATACCAGTATATGTATATATATATATATATATATATATATATATATATATATATATATATATATATATATGTATATATATATATATATATATATATATATTACTTATTTCTCATATATTTTAGTAAACAAATAAGCTCCTTTACAATTTTGAGGATTTTCCTACTAATGTCACTGTCCTACTAATACTATCATTGCTACAAGGATTATTTTTAATAGTATTATTGTTAGTATGCAAAACCGTTATGATAATAATTTTTCTTCAGTCCTGTTATTTCTGTTGTTGTTGTTGTTGCTACAGGTGCTGGAGTTGCCTTTCCGCCCTTGCTTCCAGTCTGGAAGAGGGCGCAAAGGCAATTTATTTTAAGCCGGATTCCGCCCGTCTCATAGGCGAGACGAGGGTAATAAGAATGCGAAATGCGGGAGGGGCATCCTGTTACAAGCATCATACCCTCGACGAGTATCCCGTGTCGGTTTTAAGGATGAGTTCTTTCTCCGGAGGGGCGGGAGAGGAGGAAGATCACACTCTCCTGTCAAGGAAACCACTGCTCCGCCCCCTCCCCCGCCCTCACCTCCTCCTCCTCCTCCTTCTACTCCTCCGGGAGAGAGAGAAAGAGAGAGACCCTGAGGTACGCCACATCGCGTGGCATCACCTTTCTGATTTTACTCCTCTCTCTCTCTCTCTCTCTCTCTCTCTCTCTCTCTCTCTGTGTGTGTGTGTGTGTGCGCGCGCGTGTGCGTGTGTGTTTATTCCTTTAGTTAATGAGCTCGTATAGTAATATATGATGAATTTCACATAAACTAGTATTGATGTATGGAAATTTGAACCTAATAAATGAAAGGTTGCCACCAATTTATTATTATTATTATTATTATTATTATTATTATTATTAATGATTACAACTTGTTTATTTTTGTACCAAAAACCCTCTCCCTGATAGGCGTGTCTCATAAAAAAAGGAGCCAGATATTGCAGTATTCTTCCTCATGTTAATGCATCGAGGGAAAGCTCCATGTGCATAAACTTCCACAGCCTCTGGCGCAT
>NC_089747.1:16672500-16677500 GCF_040412425.1 Macrobrachium rosenbergii
ATGTTAATAAAATATGATTCTTTTGCCTCAGTCTTTTTTGAGGTTGATACTGTATGAATGTGTTTAATAATGCATTGCGTTATGGATGGAAATAAGTAGGTGAAGGTAGAAATTGTCTTCACTAGCAACATTGTTACTGGGCGTTAGTAAGCTATTGAACAATACTAGCCTTGAGAATGATCATGTAGTATAAATAATTGTAAGTGTGCGTGTATGATTTGAAGAGCTTCCTCAAGATTTGTGCGCATTCCAGACAAGACTAGGACAATGAAATGTTGTGAATAAAGCTCACTAAACATTTTACTATCATACATATCTCTTACAGCTTTTAGTGATGCTTCTACCTTCTTTTAGTTCTTTTTTATCCTCTCCCATCATGGATTTCGGAAGTGGACATAGCATTTAGTCCGTTCGTTCCTTTGTCCGAATGTAACTGTTAAGGTATGCGTTAATGTACAGGTCTAAGCGAGGACAAATCACGGGGAAAGGATATTTTGCCACTGGGCACATCCTGGTATTGAGGAAGGTCAGTGCAAAACTTGGTCACCCCGAAATACATTTCATGCATGAATGATTCCTTGTTTGAAGTTGGCGTAAAGGCTACTTAGTTGTTGACTTCAGGTCCACGGCTCCAAAAGAATGCATGTGGGTTATGAATATCAATAATATATATAATTTTTTCTCCAGTTGTCAGGTTGTCCTGTTTTAAATCACCAGAAAATAAATAGAAACTAACATCCCCTTTCAGGAATTTTGTTTCATTTTCTTTGAGCCATTCCATTTATTCCTTTTCTAGTTCCTCTTTAGAAACTTCTCAGCACAATTTCTGTGGAAACTTCAAGATCGCTGTGGTCATCTGTCATACTCAGCATAACTTATAATTACACTCTACAAGTGTCCATACGTCTTCGAAACTGATGTCCCAAGGACAAATGGTCTCGCAAATCGAGCCGGTTGTCTTGGTCGTTCTCAAGGTGATGAATTGATTTGCCTATTTACTCTGGCGTTGCAGCAGCCAGTGATGTGAGGAGCGCTTTGTGTTTCGGACATCTATCAACATGCAGTAGCTTAGTCAGTCTGCTTTTGAGGTACTGTGTAGTCTCTTTCAGTGCATGTGAGGATCTCAGGTCGGGAATAAAAGATGTAATTGTCCCAAAAATAACTTTCTCAGGAGGACCTCTCGCTATTTTTAGTGGTGGGACAGGAAAACGATTTCCTTGTTCTCAGAAAGGCTGAAAGCGTTCCAAGTCACTGGTAAATTTCCTGAACAGCGTCATCTCGGTAATATTCATATGGTTGTTTTTAAGTTTATCTCAATTCTTCCGTTATTCCTTGTTTTATTGTGGTCGGAGAAACGTTTAAGTCATTCTTTACAATATTCCTCACTGGATGCATAAAAGGCTTCTTAAGGGACTTGAAAGATATTTACACAATACGGCGAGAGAGAGAGAGAGAGAGAGAGAGAGAGAGAGAGAGAGGTAAGGAGTAGTTGAGAACATGAATCCTTATAAAACACTTAGCATGTATATATCCTTTTTTATGTCTTGTAAATACTGTCTTGTCTGCTGGTGCCGAGATGAAGCTGTTCAGCTCAATTCCATCCAGTCTCAGGTGGTTTAGACTTACCTATTTGCAAATCTCATCCAGTGGTACTTAACGATCACACTCATTGTAATATTAATATGTTCTCTCTCTCTCTCTCTCTCTCTCTCTCTCTCTCTCTCTCTCTCTCTCTCTCTCTCTCTCTCTGTTGCTAACAGCAGCAGAAGAACTGTAATATTTCTCTCTCTCTCTCTCTCTCTCTCTCTCTCTCTCTCTCTCTCTCTCTCTCTCTCTCTCTCTCTGCTGCTGCTGCTGCTAACAGCAGCAGAAGAGGTGTGTGTGAGATTATAGGGTATTCTAAGGTAAAAGAGGGTGGGAAATTGAAATGCAAATATCTTAGAATAAATAGGTAAAGATTAATATGATGCCACGCAAGAATAAGTAAGTAAAGATTAATATAACGCCACACAACATCGAAAAGCAGTAAAGTATCTTGTTGCGGACAGGGCCACGTTGGTCAAGCGAAAAGACAGCGCGAAAGAAGGGAGGGCTCTAGAGAAGGAGAAAAAGGAAGCAGAAGCCCCTCAGTACAACTGATGAGGGATGGTTAGGGGAGGTGGGGAGGGGGAGAGTAACTCCTCCTCCTCCTCCTTCTCCTCTTTCCTCCTCCTCCTCCTCCACCTTCCCCCGCAGAAGTGTCCACTTTCGGGGTTGGTGTCGTCGATGAGGTGTTTTGACTCTTCAGTCTGATTGACAGACCACTGTGGAAGAGAGAGAGTTCAGGTAGCTGTCATCACGATCACTACCAGCACCGCCACCGCCCCCGCTTTCTCTCTGCCGTGACGCCGCCGGGTTGCCAGACTCTCTCTCTCTCTCTCTCTCTCTCTCTCTCTCTCTCTCTCTCTCTCTCTCTCTTTCGCATATCAAAAGTGACTGGAGAAGAGTGGCCTCATGTTGCCAGGATGCTATCGGTCGGAGAAGTGAAGTGATTTATCTAAGCGCTAGCCCGACAGGAATGGGAGTCCCTGACCCAATGCTAATGGACTCTTAAGGAACTCCGTGGATTACTCTTGCCTCTCATGCTGGGCCAGTTCAACGCGTCTTGCATTTCGATGTGATCATTCTGAGAAACGTCCTTCGTTTACATTTCCCGCATGGAAGACTCCGAACATTTTCTCAATCGTATCTGTGGGGCTTTCGTTATCAAATATTTCATCGCCTTGCATTAAAGGACTTTATATTGTGAGTGAAAGTCTTCAAAAGGATTGGAATATTCATAGTGTGGCCATTCTGCAATATCGCGTCCTTGCGAGATGACAGTTGTAATCAGATGCAATTCTCGTCCCATACCACCAGCGTGATGTGAACAGGTCTACAGACATATTACACCAGTTATTTGTCACTTGCTTCAATAAACTCTAGATCACAGGACTTTTCTTTGTGCCGTGTACGAGAGCCAGTACATCTACACTAAAATAAAAACGCCAAATTTGGAAATTAGTGTGAATCAGGAACTTCAAAAATATCAGATCTGAGGACTCGGGGCTTGAAATAAAGCAGAATCACCCTCTGCAAAAACTAGAACAAAGCGCAACTTTAAGGATTTTTTAACAGAAGGATTTTTTAACAGAAGGGAAGCGCGGTATCCAAGAACTTTACTAAATGAAAAGCACCAGAGCCAGTGACTTTAAAATAGAATACGTGCACCAGGTTCAAGGACTCAAGAATAAAAACAAACGGACGTATGAAATGACCTCTTAATTATTATTGGTATTAATTATAAGTATTTAAATCACTTGTTAAGAACTAGCAGTAGGAGAGTTGGGTAGCGTTACCTGCTGGCAGGACATTCTAGTGAGTGGGCGTGGTGACCGAAAAAAATAAGGCTCCGCCTTCTCATAAGCTGTCGCCTCTACTGACCAATAACGTTTGCCGGAGCTTGAGGGGTGAAAAGACGAGGCCCCATAAGTAAAAGGTGGCCCCTCTCTGGAGATTTGGCTGGTGGTACTTTGAGACCATTTTCTGTGTTCTTTCATAACTGCCCTTAATTACGCCTATTGTATGGACTTTTTTTTATAATCTCTACTCGTCGCACAAGAGGAAAATTCATTTTGATCAGCTTTCTTTTTTTTTTTTTTTTTAGAAAAAGGAAAACATTACGTCAAAATCACTGTTGATAAGAACCTGTGGAAGACTCGTAGCATCATTTGAAGATTTGGCGAGTGTTATCTGGTTTTGCATCTCCGAGAAAACTAGAAATATTATGAACTTCGTGGTCGAGTTTTGTGTTGATCTGATAAGACCGTGATTGCCCAGTGGTTTTTTGTGGCACTGATTTTGAACGGTTGAAAGAGTTTTGTAAATCAAACGCGGCGAGAATTAACCGTAGACTTTATCGCCGCCTGTCGTAGAAAACGAGGTTAATAATTGTTTTCGTATCCCTCACTCCCAAATAAAGGAGGCTGACAGCATTTCTTAGACTTCATACCCATAAACATCAGGAGCAACAGAGAATACACGCAACGCTCATGTCTGCAATATAATCAAAGTGAGACAGAAACATTCGGAACGTTGTTTAGTGTTATTCTTGCTTTTAATCCTTCCACAAGGACTTAAATCAACTTAATAAAGATGATGTACAGCTCCGGAGTTGAAGAATACGTGCCATGGAAACCATGGTATCTCCGGTACCCTTCCTCCAACCAGGTGACGTTATGTTTTTTTTTGTTTTGTTTAATTTTGTTTTGCTTATTTTGCTTTGTTCGTTTCCTTTTCTTTATTGGCGGTCTTTTCTCCGTTAATCTAATTTAGTTTTTCATAAATAGTTTTGTTTGTTTACACATCCTTGTATATAGGCAAACAAATACATACATATATATATATATATATATATATATGTATGTTTGTGTTTGTGTTTGTGTGCGCGCGTGTGTGTATATACATTCTAACCTGCATCTTTATTTTTTCTTAAAATTTTCTAATAAAGACTCAGTTATTTTGTTTTTATGCCGGGACATTCGCTTTTTGTCCACAGGAAAAGGTAAGATAAAAAAAAACAAATAGCTTTCTACATCGTAATGATGACGATGTTTATACGCTATTATGCCACAAATCATTTGCCAGATGACAATGGGAAAACCTAAGATTATGTGAGGCTGAGAGGGCTTTTGATAGCGCACAAATCACTGTCCTTCAGATATTAAGTATTTCATTAGGTTTGCCAGTCGATATCCCATTCTCCCATGTTATGAGATACGGTAATGAAAATCTGCGTGTATATACCGTAGAGTGTTGTCGTTGTCAGTCCGTATGCCCATATTAGAGATGTAAAAAACTTTTTTAAGCATCTCATTAATCTTGAACTACTAATATTACTGTTATTATAAGCTAATTTAATGATATTTTGTATAATATTTGCAATTATGTTGCTGAGACCATACTTACTGTGGTTTTTTTTA
>NC_089747.1:16685000-16702500 GCF_040412425.1 Macrobrachium rosenbergii
TGCGCCTTTGAGCAAATAACCCTGCGTCTCCTAGCAGAGAAAAGGGGGAGGAATGTCAAATATTACGCATTATGAAGTGTACTCTCTACCTTGCAGTTGCGCAAGTTGCTGCAGCCAGCTTGCCAAAGGATTATCCTTTTTTGTTTTGTCTTTGTTTCTTTGTACCGATTCATTGAAATAGCTTTGAATGCCATTTTTTTTTCACTGTTCGTCAACAAGAAACTCTCTCTCTCTCTCTCTCTCTCTCTCTCTCTCTCTCTCTCTCTCTCTCTCTCTCTCTCTCTATGTGTTTTGTTTTTTCTTTGCCTTCGCTTCAGATTTGGCAACCTGTCGAGATTTCCCATTTCATGCTTCGGATTATAATGCTAAATATGACATGTCACAGTAAAATTTCTTATAAAATATCCAGTAATATCTTTTTAGTGAATATTTTCCTATTTGCCCGGAACTCCTATTAAGAGAATAATAGTTTTCTAACATTGCTTACTCTTTTTTTTTTTTTAGGGGGAAGGAGGAGGGGTGTCAGGTGGGAGTGGCGTCGTGAAGGTCCACTGCCTAATAAGCCCGTAGGTTTTAGAACTTATTATTTGCTGATGATGTCATGTCTTCTTGTTTTACGTAATCATTCATTAATTTTGAAGTGTCAACTTTTGAATAAACTCTGGGAGGCTTAGCTTTATTTTTGTGTTGTGAAATGAGTGACATATTTCACTCCCCCCCTCTCTCTCTCTCTCTCTCTACACACACACATATATATAATATATATATAAAGAGAGAGAGAGAGAGAGAGAGAGAGAGAGAGAGAGAGAGAGAGGGGTGAAACCTGACACTCATTTCACAACACAAAAATAAATATAAACTTCGCAGACTTTATTCAAAAGTTGATATTTCAAAACGAATGAATAATTACGTAAAGCTTAGAAAACATTACATCTTTCAACAAATAGATTCTAAACCTACGGGCTTATTAGGCAATAGATCTTCATAGCAAGTTTGCCTCCAAGAAGCCACCCCAACCTGACACCCCTCCTACCAACCCCCCCACAAAAAAAGAGTCAGCAATGTTAGAAAACTGTTATTTTCTTAACAGCACTTCCGGGCAAATAGGAAAGTATTCACTAAAAAGATATTAATGGGTATTTTACAAGGAACTTTTGTGATATATATATATATATATATATATATATATATATATATATATGTATATATATATATATATATATATATATATATATATATATATATATCACATATGTATATGTATGTATATATATATATATATATATATATATATATATATATATATATATATATATATATATATATATATATATTACTTATTTACGTCTTCATAACTTCCTCCTCCCCATCATCATGATCTTTGGTATCATTTACAATCTTTCTTATCACGTCTCCTCCCAATGCGTACTTGCAATCCAACAACTCGGCCGTCCACTCCCTACCGGTTCTCATCGGCTGGGAGAACTTTTTTATCACGATGTGTCTCGCGTCCGCTCCGCTGCCTGTTACGCAATTCGGGAGACCCTGCGCAGGAATGCACATAGTTTTCGCATATCTAATCGAGCGTCGTGTAAATTATGCTCTGGGAATTGGGGAATTGACTGAGGAATGCGGCTCGTGTGCGTAGTTGACCCTAGAAGAAAGCTGAAACAGGAGACGCGGAGGGCTGTCATTTTCCGCTATTTTGCTTGATTGTTTGAGGCAGCTGATTGGCTGGAAAAGGATGTCTGGGTTGATTGGCAATGTTTGCGTGGAAGCTGCTCATTCAAGACCTATGATTAGGTGCAAAGTTCGGTGGGCGTAATGTTATAGATGTACCTTCCCGTTTTAGGAGTTGTATTGGTACTGTTCATTTTATATTCATTCTTCTCCGATTTTTGACCTGTAATCTTATTATATTCACGAAGGAAATTTAGAAATCGGAATCACAACAAGAACGCAGTTTGGGAAGGCAAGATCCAAATCACTACCTAAGTCACAGCGAAGGAAAATAATTGATAAACATGAACTCCGGTTGACCAGTGTTAGTCAGTGCATTGCTTTAGAAATTCTGTCAACATATTGATTTAATTTTTAGCACACTTTGTTTAGGGGAGTTTCCATCTAACCAACAATTTTAATCTCACAATAGTGAAAAAATAGAAAGTTGAAAATTATACACTGGCTGAAACCCGGATGGATTTTCCCGAAGACTGGATACCCGTTAAACAGGATTACGAGCACGCTTCAGTTATTCTGAAATGTTTCTTACTGTTGTTATTCATGATGTAAATTTCTATGGAACAATCAATAAACACCATTAACTTAGGTTATAGACTTTTATAGGATGAAGGCATTACGTGTTAGACTATTATAGGATCAAGTGCTTAAATATGAAATAAACAAAGTAAAAAAATATAAGCAAGAAAATGTCGAGAAGTAATTAAATATAGATAGAACTAGGACGCGATCGAAAAGCGGATTTATTCAGTATAAAACGGTTGCGGACACTGAAAGACTCCAATTAAAAAAATAAAAAGCTTTTGGAAGATGAGCTGAGTAAAACAGAGGAAGCTCGGGAATGTTATCTGAAACCCTTGTCACGAAGCTGGCCATGGATAGCCATGTTTTATTCACTGGGTTGTCATTTGCCCCCTTTTTTACGTTCTTTCCTAGTTACTCTACATGCTTTGGCTTGCCTGCGGGCTTGCTTCCTTGCCTTTGGGTAGAATTGTCATGGGGATCCAATATTCTATTCGTTTCTGTATCTTTTACCCATGTTCTTCGAGACATCCTGGTCGAATTTGATCTGAACAGGAACAGTAATACTTTCATGTCAGTGTTTCGCTCAGAGCTGCTTGGAGTTTCCACGCGGAAGTGTTTGGGATACGTTGTCACTGCGTCTAGCATGTGGGCTGCATTTTATTTATTTATTTATTTTATTTATTTATTGGTCAAAGTAAACCTTAGTCCAGTTTGCACCGTGGGTGTATATCCCTACTCTGTAAGTTTTTGTAAATGAAACAGCTTTTACAGTGAGTTTATACATTATTAGACCATTTCGTACGCAGATGTCTTTGTTTAAAACTAATTTTAGAAATTTGCAAGAAACAGACGACTTCGTTTCTAATTTTCAAAACTTCTGGAAATTAGGAGTGTCATTTTTTATGGACCATGAATATTTTTCATCAATTTACACTTGAAGCATATTTCAGCAGTTTAAAATACACTCTTCACAGAGCACTTTTCCTTTTGAAAAAGTTCCTTCGCACCCGAGATTTTTTTGTTTTTAGTACTGACAATATAATGCTTGCATAAGCAAGAAATAATGCGATAGCTTTGTTTAGTTATTTATCTGTGAGTGTGACTGTTTTATCTCGAGTTTAAAGATATTAACTTTATCACATACACAATTGTTCGGTGCATTAATACAACTACTAACAGGACCTCATTCAACCTGGATGGTGTCTAGCGGAGATATTCAAAAAAGTTACAAGCTTTCTAGGACGAACAGTCCTATTGTCAAGTATCCGTAAAAATCTTTTTTTACGGATACTTGACAATGAGGACTGTTTACACTAGCAAGCTTGTAACTTTTTTGAATAAATATATATAATGTGTATGTGACTATGTTTATCCGTGTACCTAGTCATCTTAATATGCTCAAAGGCAAAATTGCTTACATCATCACAGTCTTTGGTTATTCTAGAAATGGCTATAAAGTAACTTATAGATTCATACAGTGCATCTACAGATAAATTTGACGGAGGGAGAAAGTTCGCCTGTACTGAATTGGAGGACATTAATTTGGCGACTGGAAAGGTAAAGGACTTGGACCGCTAAATTAACTCACTTTGTCTAACGTTGGGAATACATAATGGTTAGAGAGTCGATGGGGACCATTTCAATTGATCAGCGAGAGAGAGAGAGAGAGAGAGAGAGAGAGAGAGAGAGAGAGAGAGAGAGAGAGAGAGAGAGAGAGAGAGAGATTTACTTTCCAATCACTCAAAAACTAGATGTCAAGGTATAATATTGATGACTTGTCAGTGTTTCTAATATGTGTATAATTTTGTTGCTGACGTAAGTATTAGTTGTTCGCGATATTTGGTTGGTAAAGATTCAAGGTCATTATTACAGTGATTCTGATGACAATTATTGACAGGACTGTATGTAAGGCTCATCATTCTCCAAATTATTGTGACTTTCGGGCTTTCTACGGAAAACCTTTTCTGAACCTGAGGGTACAGAGGGTTATTGAGTAGAACATTAATAATTCTACTTTCTCCTAGCTCCAATACTTTCTCTCTCTCTCTCTCTCTCTCTCTCTCTCTCTCTCTCTCTCTCTCTCTCTCTCTCTCTCTCTCTCTCTCTCTCCAGTTGGGTATTTTATGCTGTTGAAGGTTGCTTGACATTAAGATTTTTCCATGTGAATATATTAATACTAATGATAATAACAATAGTGCGTCTATGTATAATATGTGCATATACACATTCGTATACTAATGTCGACATATAATTTGTTACCAAACGTACCTGAAGTACTTAATGCAACAGAGATCAAGACCTTCCAAAATTTGACTTTTATTTGCAAAGAACCACTGTTCAATCTATAAATTTTCACTTAGTATTTTACGTAATCATTGGATTTTCCTTCCCGGGGAAACAGAGACGGGGAGAAAAAGCCCAATTTAACTAGGCGAGTGTCAGGAAATGGAAGAAACTGAGTGAGGGTATTCGTGGCATTGCGTCCTTCAGTATTACCTCGGTTCAAGGAGCAAGAGTCCGAGCTGGCGGTAGGATAGCTTATCCTACCACCAACGGCAGATAAGGATTGATGGTTTCTGGAAACACGGAGAAGTGCAAAGTGTCATTCGGCAATACAGCGTCACTAATTAGATGAAGAGGCATTTGGCTGCCTCAGGCGAGTCGCCATTCTGCCTTTGACGAAAAAATAAAAAAAAAACTCTGAACAAGTTAATTAAAACGAATAAAAAGAGTATGATAAGCAAAATAGAGAGTAAAATGATAAATAGATTCAAGGAATGAAGATAAACTGGTGTTAAAATATGAAGTTACGAAATCGCTTATCGTTTGAAATTTTTCTTCAGTGTTCCTCCACTAGTAATCTGGACATCGATTGCCTGTAAGCATCTAAGAGTGCTTTCTGATAAGAGAGGAATCTTATCAGAAACTCCATTGCATTTGCGTGTTGACAATATTTGTCTCCTCTAAGAAAAAAAATCAAACTTTGATTTTTAGAACACCATTAGTCTTGACCAATTTAAGTTTCGATGACCTCAGATTAAAGAAGTTTTGGACCCCAGTTTATCTTGCCATATTTTTGTCACTGGATAGCATTGATATGACAAAACGCTTTAGATAAGGATGGCAGGAATATGACAAAATGCTTTTGAGGGCTTCTTTTTATAATGTACTTGGTGGTGATTACAGTTTAAGTGAAACCTAGATTTATCCGATAGGGCGGTAAAGTAATGGAATCTCTGATTTTGAAGTCTCTGTTGGTTACTAGAGCAAATTCCACGTCTTGCTTTGTGCTCCTCGTGAAGGTTCGATGACTTAGAATTTATATATTATTAGGATATGTACTGTGAAATTTCTCTTTTCAAATTTAATGTTTCACCGAAAGAATAAAACGGTATTTGTGCTCCTGTAACTTTGGCGTAGCTGCTGTTGCAACGTAAATTTTGCACAATTAATATAGATTGTCTTACACACAACCACTATATATATATATATATATATATATATATATATATATATATATATATATATATATATATATATATATATATATATATATCAGAGAGAGAGAGAGAGACTTTCATGAAGATATCGAAAGGTAATGTAAAATATATATATATATGTGTGTGTGTGTTGTGGTGAGTGTACTTAAGCCTTTCATTAGTTAAAATTCATAAGTCTATAAACATGCAAATTCTTGTTTTAGTTTGTTCAAAGACTAGCTTCGTCCAAGACAGTCAGTTCGTACAGGAGGCATCTCTAAATTGGGTGTCAACATGAATCTTCCCCATTAAGACAACGTCAACATTTGGGGGAGGGGGGGCCGCAGGGGTTGGGGGAGGGCCGGTTTTTCATTCATCAGATACAGACACTGACTGGCACAGATACCTCTCGTTAACCATTTCATGTGAGGACTGGTGCGTAATAATGAATGGTATTTAATATATTTTGATTAACCCTTTAACGAAGAGCTAAATTGGTAATTAATGACATGTAATGAAATGGAATTGTGGACTGCGTATTCCTGGCCGTTGTTTGTTTGTATGGGAATGAGGGCTCATTTCCAGGTCTCGTTGTGCTGGAGGCCCTTGATAAAGTGTGGCTTGTTATGTGAAGTTTCGTGTAAAGTTCAGAGTGAACAATAGTTGCATGCGTTTATTTTTACCACCAGTCGCATGTACATAGAGTTATTTTTACCACCAATCGAATATATATAGAATTATTTTTACCACCAATTGCATGTGAGTACACACACACACCACACACACACACACACACACACACGCACACACACACATACATATATATATATATATATATATATATATATATATATATATATATATAATATATATTATTTATATTTATATATATATATATATATATATATATATATATATATATATATATATATATATAAATTATTTTTACTACCAATCGAACATACAGAGAATTGTTTTACCACCCATCGCATAAACATAGAGTAATTGGTATCACCAGTTGCATGTACAAAGAGCCGCTTATGTATTTTTGTACTGTTTAGTCCTCATACGTGAATACTTAAGAAAACAGGAGGCACTCACTAGCAGTTTGTAGTACCGGTATAGGAAAGATTAGTTCTTAAGGAGCAAGTAACCATTGTATGCAACTTTGTTTGAGAGAGAGAGAGAGAAAGAATATTTAATATTGACCAGTATCTCTGGGACACCCAGGGAAGGTGATATTGATTATGTTCCTGTGCCCCCCCCCCCCAACTCCCCCACCCTTTGAACATAATGTGCACTGACTCGTCCCCCCACCCCTACCCCTTCCCCTTCCCCTCCTGGCTGTGTAAGCCTACGGCTCAAGACAAGGCGTTGATTGTTCAGTGTCACCGAGTCGTGTTGTCTGTTCATTAAATGCACAGTTATGGCTTCAGCTGTGGAGACATTCGGCGGAAATTACCTGGAGGGAAATCTTTACGTTGTTGCTGTTTTACAAATAATTTTTTGCTTGGAATTTGTTTATACAAAAGACAGATTTTCTGTTCCCTTGTAATTCAGATTGTTGAACGTCACTTGTTTTCAGATTGAACTTTCGAGATTCTCACGTCGTGGGCATTGTTTATTACTGCAAAGGTGTGTGTGTGTGTGTGTGTGTGTGTGTGTGTGTGTGTGTGTGTGTGTGTGTGTGTGTGTATGTGTGTGTTTTGTCTATATGATAATTATACTTAGGAAAAGTATAACCTTTTTTTTTTTTTACTTTAAAAGTCAAATGTATGCCTGTATGTGTTTAATTAAGAAAAATTTTTGCATACCGTAAATCTGATCATTATCAAGACTATTATGAGCTGATATTGGATCATATTCTGACAAAATCGTAAGTATAAACTGACACATTGCATATTATACATCAACATTTCATTCATTTCTGAATGTTTCCTCTGAAACGTTATCTATAGCATGTACTGTACTTTTGCAGATGAAGTCAACCATTGATGTCCACGTACTGATGTCACGCTCACTTAATAAATGACTAATGTTTGTTTTATCTGCTGTTGGTCGTAAAGCGTTTGTTTAATTATATGTTCATTTTTGTTTCACGTATTTTCATCTGCGCTTGCTAGATTTCCCCAGTCTGTGCTATGCTTGTTTCTTGTTTCATGGCCTCTGGACATTAATAACAACAATAACAACAACAACAAGAATGAGGCTAATACTTTGTTGGCGCTCTACTTAACGGTGTCATGATTATTGTCTCAATCTGTGGATGCCTTATCTGTCTTCTGAGACGTCAACTGATTAATCCCAATTTTGATCATTATCGTCTGCTGGCTTTTGTTAATTTTGGGTAGTTCCTCGTTGGACGAGTCGGTAGAGTTCTCGGCTAGCACTCTGCTAGACCCGAGCTCGAATCTCCGACCGGCCAATGAAGAATGAGAGGAATTTATTTCTGGTGATAGAAATTCATTTCTCGCTATAATGTGGTTCGGATTCCACAGTAAGCTGTAGGTCCCGTTGCTAGGTAACCAGTTGGTTCTTAGCCACGTAAAATAAGTCTAATCCTTCGGGCCAGCCATAGGAGAGCTGTTAATCAGCTCAGCGGTCTGGTTAAACTAAGGTATACTTAACTTATTCATTTTGGAGGTTCTCGAATTTTCAACTGGGTCATTTCGATGTTGATTACGAAGGGATGTATACCTGATTATTCTCGGGATGTAAAACTGATTATTATCACTATTTCTGTGTCGTTGATGAGATGATGTTAACTGATACACCGTTAATAATGAGATCAGAAGGATCTCATCTATTTGTAGTTCAATCAAGGAGATGGCAGGAATCGTATGTAACTTCTGTAATTAAAGTAACCGATTATTTTATAAGATCAATAATGAAATAACTGTATATCAACATCTCTTAGTATTTTAGCCCTTGCTGAGAATGGATGAAACCCACTCAATTCAGCGGGAACTACCAGAGGTGAATCTCATGTTACATCAGTGTTGAGATTAGATGACTTTTATACATTGTTTAGAGATAAAATCGTGTCCGTTTAATCTTCGTTATCTGAATCGATGTACGTCCTGTGTATGTGCACATGAATCTTGTGTGTGTGTGTGTGTTAGAGGCGTTGTTTATATCTGGGCAGATGTGTTTGTGCGCATGTGCGCTCTAACAGCCATGGACCAGTCGTCGCGATAGTCTATCGAGTGTCGGTAATCGGAGGACGCGTCTGTCGCTTTTGTCGTTTTCTGCCTATTTCTCTGCCTTTCTCTGTATCTATCTATCTCTCTATCTCTTTCCCCTTTTCGTTCGGTTGTCTATCGCGTCATCGCTGAGTTCTCGCCAGTACAAGCGCAAGCACGGACAAAGTATTTGCTTGTGTTGAGAGATTTTTATTTTCCTGAACAAGTGTTAAGACCCTTATGTGAAAAAAGCCAATATTAGTGTTAGTAGATACGTTACTGAAAGTAAAAATGCTTTTAAATAATGGTAAATTTTTTTTTTCTGTTTTTAAAGACATCTTTCTTTAAAAAACGATTCTGCTTATACTGACACATTCCAGTTTTGCTGATTTATAGAAAACTGGCGAAGTACAGAGTTTGTGCCCAGTGTGTATATGTATGTAACATGCTGACTGAAAAATGATCTTATGTTTCTCCATCGTAAAGAAAAAAGTTAGACGAAGCTTATGGAAGATTAGAAAGAGATTCTTGGATATCACACTCTAAATCACCTGCTTAAGTAAGTCCGCTTCATGATTGCAAAATATTAAAGGACTCCGAAATGCAAATCTTCTGAAAGGAGGATACGGGTCCTAGATACGATTGCAACATATTTTCATTCTGAACTTTCGTTGTGGATTTACACTGTTTTTGCTCATATTCTTCGTGTGGCTGAAACAAAAGTTCCAAGCCGCCTACTTTAGTGTCGCTCCTTCCCCGAGCAAAACGCCGACATTTTCAGTGTATTTTGTGCACGGTTCTAGTACATACGGGTTAGATTTTCTTCTGCCCGATAGTAAATTACCAATAATTTAACGATAAAAAACAAGTTCTTCGGAGAGTTGGCCAAATTTTACGCCAGATTAGCTGTCTAAAAAAATATGATTTTGGGGATATCAAAATTACTTTAAACATCCACATTCTTTTCACTGATAATAGATGCACTGTTATGGAAAATCCGAAGTGATTATTAACTTAGTTAAAAAGTTACACATGATGGATACCCCATGTGCGAAGAGAAGACCAGCGCCTCGACCTGGGGAGTACTATCAAGTTCAACTGTAAATAACAAGCAAATCAACTGTGTGATTTGACCACCAGGGTGCTGATTATTGTGTTTGTTGAAATGGTGTTTGTTTACCTACTCTGACCACAAAATTGTTGGCCTGTATGAGGTTTCGACGTGTGTCGTGAGTCCTTGTGATTGCGGAAATACCAGGTTCCCCTTCAAAGATGTATGAAGGCAGCCTTTTCTGAGGCACAGGGATAAAAGTTTACTATATAGTATCCAACCCCGAAGAGATGGGGATTTTTTTTTTTTTTATTTACGTTGATTTGAATGGTTCGTTGCTTGAATGACATCCCACACACTAAATATGTGTAACAGGGCACCCATTTCTGCAGTAATGATGGTATATCAGAGCAAGCTCTACAGAAGGTCTAGAAATGGTATCAGAGAAGGTAGAGACGGAAAGTCCCGACCTCAAAAACGTTACGGACCGACCCGAATATTTCACATAGATACTTTCATTCTGGTTATGTATATAGGAGCTAGTAGGAATAGAGGTTGACCCTGTTTAGGATTACAGCAAGTGTAAACTGGGAGTATACATTATCCACTATCGATCAGCAAAGTTAACCAGCGTCGGTTCTGGTCAGCAGTTGGATTAGAAACCATTATAGAGGCCAGACACCATCGATACAAAGCCCCGTGAACATTGGTGTGGTTACTAACTATATATATATATATATATATATATATATATATATATATATATATATATATATATATATATATATATATATATATATATATATATATATATATATATATATACATACACACACACACACGAACACACATACATACGCTCCTTCAGTTTTAAGGCAGCACTTTTGCAAATTTCTATACTTTTTAATATAAGAAGCAAGGAAAATTGGAAAAATTTTTCCGTAAAATGGTAGATGGAGCCGTGCTTTAGCATTTGGCGAGAATTACCTTGAATTTTCTTAAGTTTATTAGGAAGTGAACTCCAAGCTTATTTTTTCCAAGCACGTTAGAAGTATATCATCTTTTGCATCCAGAAAACTTGGCGTTGTTTGTAAGACTTAGAGTATCTACAAGGATGCTATTAATATTCGCGTATAATCCTGATCTTTGTCCACCAATAGTGAAACACTATTTTCCTGTCTGAAGTTCAGCTGCAGCTCAAACTAGTATTTTTTTTTTCCAAGGTGTTAGTTATAAAATAGACCATCGGCGGAAGATATGCATTTCAACGATTTTCAGCAATTTTATTCTTTTGAGATGTCACATTGCCTCACTACCCAGTTCCACAAGTCTTTCATTCTTCAATTGCAAAAGTGTGGAATGGTCCTTCTGACAGTATTTATCGTGCTGATATTCAGTAGGTTTAAGAGGAACTGTAGTAACTTTGAAGCACCAAGCGCTGCCTTAATTTATCTGACAGATGTGCATAGCTTTTTCTCTTAAATATTTTTTTATATGCTTTTAGTTGCTTTTTATTGTCTTCAGTGCCTTAATTTATGGACATGCTATTCTATGGAGGTTTGGTTTGCAAGTCACTTGCCTTTTAGTATCGTTCCATTTGGATGTTTCTTAGTTTTGGGAAAATATAAAAAAATATAAAGGGAAACCATTAATCCCCTGACCTCCAGCTTTAAAGGGTTACCCTCTAACAGACAGTGGAGGGAGGGATCATCGATTTTTCATTGTTTTCGTCTGGGAGGCGTAAAGATAAAACAACATCGGTTTGAAGGCCACAGATCGTTATGAAAAGTCAGCAGTCCCATTTTTCCTCCTAACTTTGTGCGTTTGCCTTGGAACTACGAGTGTAATCTGGAGTGAAGGGAACTTTGATTTGTTTTGAAGGTTTGTTAGTTGTTATTCAAGGTCGTCTGTTTTATTTTTACTCTCAACTTTCCATAAATGGATGATCCAGATTGTCGCAATGAATTGGATATTATGCAACTCTCTCTCTCTCTCTCTCTCTCTCTCTCTCTCTCTCTCTCTCTCTCTCTCTCTCTCTCTGTATCTTGTCTTATCCAGTACCAGCGTTGAGATAATGTGGTTATCGTTTGTTATCTCAATTGATGTCGTTATGAAATATGGGTTGTCGTACTGATTTGGGGATTTCACTAATTATGACACGCCAGAATCTTATATATATATTTGTATGTAAACAATTTTACCGTAATAATAACGAATGTTATTATTAGTATTGACATTCACCTTGTTGTCTCTTTCTCCTTAGATTGTGGTATGAGGTTGTAGCTCTAACCGTCCTTCACCCTAACTGCAACCCACCAGAATGCACTAACCACCTAGCACATAGCCTACTGTGTAGGTCAACAGGGGCAATATAGATTTGTCAAGAAGTGGGCTTAAGTTGGTATGCCCCCCCAGACTCGATCTGGAGGCCCTCGCTGGTGAGGCTTATTTAATCAACTCACGACCCTTCAGTATCACACGCCCTCTACCATATCTTCGATTTTAATGGGCTCGTGATACATTGATAGCACTCTCGACTCAGTGGCAAGAGAGCTTGGGTTCGAATTCTGGGTTCGGGGCGGAATCATATTGTCTTATTTTACTAAAATCTGTAGTTCCTCCGTTGACTTACCTGATGAATCAGTTACCTGGTGGACTGTAAAGGGTCAAAGCTAGGATAGGGAAGGACGAGAGGGGTAGCAACCTCCCAAAAACGCTAGCTGAGGAATGGAATTGCTGGAGGAAGTCGTGCACGCATCTATATATATATATATATATATATATATATATATATATATATATATATATATATATATATATATATATATATATATATATATATATATATATATATATATATATATATATATATAATGTCTGGATGATTATGTGTGTTAATTCACACACGCACTCACATATAACACGCAAGCTGGATGACACACACACACACACACACACACACACACATACATATATATATATATATATATATATATATATATATATATATATATATATATATATATATATATATATATATATATATATATATATATATACACACACACGTACTTACATACATGCATTAGCATTGTCTGCATTCGTGGGAAAGAATAAGAATTAATTTCCAAAAGAAAGTGAGACCAAACTAATTGCCATGAGAATCCCAGTACCTAAATCGTCAGTCGGACCTGCAACACCGATTTCCCAGGACAATGAATTTTAGAGGGGTTTTGTCCTTTTGTGTCAGGTTTGACGTGTCATTGATCGCTGTATTTGATGATGAAGGGCCTATTGTTTGCCTACCAGTGCTCTTTTATCAAAACCATTAATACAGTTGTCATGACTTTAGCTCTTGGTGAAAACGTCCCACTGTGTCGTTGGTTTA
The DNA here is from genome assembly GCF_040412425.1 of Macrobrachium rosenbergii. Taxonomy (NCBI): domain Eukaryota; kingdom Metazoa; phylum Arthropoda; class Malacostraca; order Decapoda; family Palaemonidae; genus Macrobrachium; species Macrobrachium rosenbergii. The sequence goes on from NC_089747.1 coordinate 16,698,366, forward strand.
TTTGTGTTTTGGTGTAAGTTACCGATGCGCTCGTTTATACTACTATCAGTACGTCTTTGCAAGATTACTCATAAGCAAGAATTGTCATAATGTATATATATATATATATATATATATATATATATATATATATATATATATATATATATATATACACACACACACACACACATACATAATATGTATATATTACCAACTTACTATGAAATTAAGGAATCGTAGATATAAAATCAACACTGAAAATGTTCTAATTTTTTTGTTTATAGCTCTTTAAATTTATATATATATATATATATATATATATATATATATATATATATATATATATATATATATATATATATATATATATACACGGGAGCGAGAGAGAGAGAGACAGAAAGGTTTGTTATAGATGTGACAGTTTGTAGGAATGGCTGATTTATTTGTTGCCTTTTTTGGTCAATGCCTATACTCTATCGTCCCTGACCTACAAGTTAAGCGATATTAGATACTATGTATATGTGTCCAATTGCACTTTCATTTTCGTACTTGCCTAGTGTCCCCATTAGGTGCAAAGATTCAGGGTCGTTATTATTATTATTATTATTATTATTATTATTATTATTATTATTATTATTATTATTATTATTATTATTATTATTATTATTCCATAGATGTAGCATGGACAATATCGTCAATTTTGCACAATTCGGTATAAAAGAATGTCTTTCATGTAATTTTACCTTACTATAATTAGAAAATTATTGATGACGTTGCTTTTTCCCAATTTTCTTCAACCAGCATTTGTCTTCACTGTATTACCTTCCATTCTCCGTCTCTCGTTGTTTTTTCCGCCAAATCTCGATTAATCGAAGGTATTTTTGGGGATCCTTTGTCTTAGGCCACATGCAATATCTCCATTCATGATTTAGTCCACATTTTTTGACAGTCCCAAAATTTTAATGACGTGTCTGAAAGACTTCTTGATGCGGCCAAGAAAATTGTGGTGGATTACTTACTTTTATAAGTTACTTTCTCAGGTTATGTAAAAGTGTTTTTATATCCTTACGGATATGGTATTAGGAAATTGTCCTACCTAATGTACGAAGAAAAATATTTCGAAATAATGTGTGTGTGTGTGTGTGTGTGTGTGTGTGTGTGTGTGTGTGTGTTGATATGTAAGGCGCCGATATGTAAGTTGTTCTTCAAACGTACCATTCGTCCCCTAGGTGCAACACCTTTCATTCCTTTTACTGTACCTCCTTTCGTATTTTTTCTTCCATCTTACTTTCCACCTTCTTCTAACAGTTGTTTCATAGTGCAGTTGCGAGATTTTCCTCCTGTTACACCCATCAAACCTTTTGCTCCCAACTTTCCTTTCAGCGCTGATTGACCTCATAGACTCCCAGTTTTCCTTTCAGCGCTGATTGACCTCATAGGTCCCAGCGCTTGGCCTTCGGCCGAAGTTGTATAGTCTGTTCAAACATGTGCCGCTTGTTAATAAATTAATTGATGATTTCACTCATTTGTAAAATAAATTGATTATAAGTATGCCGAGGCTACCCCGCTCTCCTCTTCGAGAAAAACGTTTCCCGAGATATTTAAAGTCAATCTTTGCAAGAGGAATCTTCTTATCTTTTAAATAGTTTATCTGGAGGTTTTCCGGCGCTGTCGCTGTCGCTGCCGTGTTCTTATCTTACGTAACGCGGACAGAATGGGGTCATTTGATCAGGAAATACAGAAGGGCACTTGATCCACTTTATCTCTCTTGACTTATTGGAACGATTACTTGATTAATTTCTTCATCAGATTTGTGTGTGTCATGTGTTTAAGAAATGGACGATTAAACCCATTCCTGGAGAGTGACGTCAATTGGCGGAATTATTTATCAGAAGTTGAATCAAAATGGGGTTGTCCAAATGCTTCCGTTATCATCATTACGTTTAAAATAGGTTCTGTATTTCATATATATATATATATATATATATATATATATATATATATATATATATATATATACAGTATATATATATATATATATACAGTATATATATATATATATATATATATATATATATATATATATATATATATATATATATATATATATATCGTGTGTCCCCTGTCATGACTTTAGTACTATACATTACATGCAATGGTGCAAGGCCATTTGCAATATTGTAATCATATTCCCATTTTTTTTCCTCACTACAAAAATAGATTTACCTAACAACTTCAAGGCTGGATTCATTGAAATTCATCTCTCTGAAGTGTCATGCAAAAAACTGAATAATGAATGAATGAATATGTACAGTCATGATGAAAAATTTTAAGAAAGAAATTGGCATCATTAAATATCCTTTTTGTATTACTAAGCCCCTACCACATCCGTTGCAATACTTGTGTGATTGCATCGCATTACAGTCATTTTTTATGCAAGATACGAGTACAGTTCTCGAGGTGTGGCGTTTATAACGGAAATATGACCAACAAACCGTGGCATTACTTTTGGGCTTCCTACGCAGAAGTATTTTTGGGGAAATGCGTCACGCGTCAGATGCACTTCTTATCTAAATTCACATTCCAAAGCTGAGTATCGGAAGAGCGTATGGCAGATAGCGTATGCATTTCCTAAATGGGACGTGGCAGGGTTACATTGCTTAAGGTAAGATACATTTGAATGGCAAAGAGAGCATCGGTTGTGCTTATGTCCGGAAGTCTTTACAACAAAATAAGTTGGAATGTTTGAAGTGATATGAGTTTTAAGTGGAATGATTAAACAATGTGGGAAGTCATATATTTATCATACACGATGTCAGGTGTTTTTCCTGAAAAATTTTCCCCATACAATACTTAGCGATCAGTAGAAAAAACAGATGTAATCGATGATGAAAATAAGTAGGTAAATGGAAAAGTAAAGAAACGCGACCAAAAGGCCATGAGACGGCGATATGGCACACCCCCCGGGAATTGCGAACATGGTTTGTATGGCTACCACCGAGTATAAGATAATTCGGTGTGGCACACCTGAGATGGTCCAGTAGTCATGGTGATGAAGTAAGATAGAATCCCTGTTGACTTTTGCAATGAATTCTCAATGTGCATGGCTATTTAGTGGGTCGTTTTAACTGTGAATGTTCTATATTGTCGCCAAAGAGTTTATTTAATGTGTTTGATTGTTTAGAAGTTGAATATTTGATAACATCTAATACTGAATATTTGTGCTGCTGGAGAGCTTTTGATTGCTTGATAGGTACCAACGACGCCTGAAATTTGAGAGCTTGTATAAATTAGTTTTGACTCTAATGTGGTTAAGTAGCTAAGAGTTTACCTGTTTGAAGATCGGGTGTTTAGAGCCCGAGGTTTCCAAAGGTTCAACGCCTACGGGTTCGAGAGCTCCCCGGTAGAGTATCATTACATGCAATATACACCCTCTCAGGGAAGAGTGAAGGGCGAAGGGAAGAAGGTAGAGGGTATGCACATGCGTAAGGTAGGACCTGGGTGTAATTCGGTACACAGAGGGAATACAAAGTACTGTGGCTATGGGGAATAGATATGGAAGTAGAAGGAGAGAAAGGTGGTGGAGAGAGAGAGAGAGAGAGAGAGAGAGAGAGAGAGAGAGAGAGAGAGAGAGGTAATGCACCGTACTTTCACCGAGGGGCTCTTGGGTACCTCTTGGCAAATGTTTGTTTTGGGGGAAGGGGAGAGGGAGGGGGACGAGGTTGCTAAAGGCGCCATCAGACGGCTCTGTCAGGTTAAACGTGCGTATTTCTTCTTCAGTCGCTGCAACATTCTCCCCCACCTGACGCTTCTCTTTCCCCCCCCCCACCTCCCCTTCCCTCCCTGTTTGTCTCTTCTCTCGCCCTTGTCCTGCCATATGCAACCTTATCTGTATAACTCCAGCCCTCTGTTGTTCGGTCACCCAGTGTTTAAGGAGAAAGGGATTACCAAGTGACATAGCTGTTCATCTTGGCTACGGCCGACATTGCTTTTGTCTTAGGCTTCTAGAAGGTTATAATTCATAGAGACTGATGATATCACAAAGCAGTAATTTCGTGGTTTGTAGCCAGTTCAGTATGACGCAAGGTAACCAGTTCGGTATGACGCAAGTGCTTCTTCGTAAAGGTTAGATTCAATGTCATTTTCAACATCA
>NC_089747.1:16707500-16712500 GCF_040412425.1 Macrobrachium rosenbergii
GCCATTGACTTGAAATTCAAGCTTCCAAGGAATATGGTACTCATTAGGAAGAAGTAAGAGGAAATGCGTCAACCATCCATCCATCCATCCATAACCAGCCAGGTGCAGGGGCTTCACTTACGGGACTCTCCTAAAGGCAGGTTGTCCTCATAATGCCTCCTGCTCATTTGGGTTGATGCATCAGCCATGATCGCTATCTCCCTCCACCACAAAGAGAAGGTTGGACTATGGGTGAATGAGGGGCATGGGGGTGGGGGTGAACTTAAAGTGGGGGAGCTGTAACAACCGGCTTTGATTTCATGGGTTGACTACCAAATGGAGTGCTGGTTTGTTGAGTGGGAAAAGTTGGGGAGGGGGCCAATAGGGTTTGTGGGGGGAGGGTGGGATTGCGTTAACCTACATTTAGGATTAAGCGATTCTTCCTATAGGTTGTTTCTAGGATTTTGGGCTATGGATGGAGGATGGGTGTTGGAGCGTAGGAAGGGTACCTCCTGGGGACTTTTCTACTACCCATAATCCTTTATAATCCCCCCCTCACCCTCTCCTCCTCCTTCTTCTTCTTCTTCTTCTTCTTCTTCTTCTTCTTCTTCTTCTCTCTCTCTCTCTCTCTCTCTCTCTCTGCCTTAGTAATTTTATACTAGCTGTTTGAGTAGTTTTCTTCCACTCTGTTCCCCTTTTACCTTAGTCGTCATTATATATATATATATATATATATATATATATATATATATATAATAAATTAATTAATTAATTAATATATGAATGTGCGTGTGTGTATGTATGTATGTATGTATGCTGTATGTATATATGTATAAACACGGACGATTCCCTTGAATGCTTTCCCGTTTTGTCATTTACACGAAAGTGCTTCTTCGCCCTTTTCTTGTATATTTTCCTTTTGTCTGTATTTGTCTTGGTCGTGGGGCTTCAAGATGGAAAATAATCTTTAAGGGCTTCTCTCTCTCTCTCTCTCTCTCTCTCTCTCTCTCTCTCTCTCTCTCTCTCTCTCTCTCTAAAGTTCTTGGAGAGTTGACTATGCTACGTTAGCGTCCATGCAAACATACAGAGAAAGAGATGGAGGAAGTAAATTGGAGAGAGAGAGAGAGAGAGAGAGAGAGAGAGAGAGAGAGAGAGAGAGTGATTTAATAATATAATTTAATATAAAAAAAAAATATCAGAATTCGCCAAGTAGCTGTTCGTTCATTCGGTAGAACGAACTAATTAAGATGTGGTAAAGGACAAGTAGATGTGAAATGACCTTTTGTCTTTGTGGCTTTCAGAAGTTTAGCTGCCAGTTTCAGTGTCATTTCTGGGCTTTCTCATTTTTATCTTTTTCTGGTCAGATTTTTACCTATATTTTTAAATTTCGATTGTTGCGGTGTTACGATTTAAATATATATATATATATATATATATATTTTTGAGCATCATCGATTAAGTTATTTATTTGGTTTAGCATGTTTGTGTATTTCTTATTATGTTTCAAAGGGAGTGATACCTATCCCAACTCATCTGTCTTTTCATTTACGTTTCCTTCAAGCGCTGTGTCTGTTTTCCTAAAGTATCATATTATGAACGTGTTGCGTTTTACAGTCTAGTCTTGTAAGTATTCAGTTGTTATTGTAAAAAAAAAAAATACTATTCAGAAGAGTGACAGGTAGATCAGTACCTGGCGTAGTATCGAGTTTTGCAGCCGAACTTTCACCAAAATCTGAATGCCTAGAGGCCCCTAGCTTCAGGCATGTTGGATGAACTCGATGTTGTAACACAGAGAGGGAAAATTCTGACAGTAAAAGTATTAAGAGTTTTGTTGTTGCCTCCGACAGTGAATTTGGGAAGAGTATATGTTATCACCTGTGTTTGTATTTATGTGTTAGCAGGATATCTCAAGAACGGCTGAACGAAGTTTCTTGGAGATAGGTGAGAAAATTTCCAAGTGAGAAAATTTCCAAGTGATTCAGTTTGATTGGTTAACGATAACTGTCATTTCCAGGTAAACGAAAAAGCAGGATTATTAGGGAAATGAGCAGAACTCTATGAGGGAAACTCTTGTAAATGAGCAGATGTTTCTTGCATCGCTCACCTTTCAGCATCGTTGTTGTTATTGCTGTTGGTGCACTTAATTAGGTTCTGATCAGAGAAGTATTACCTCAACTCCGACATATTAAATAACATTTTCTTTCGTCTAAAGTTCATTAAATTACGAAGCCACAAAGCCACAGATTTCTGATCTTTTTTCTTACCCACGATGAAGCTCGAACTTTGTTGCTACAACAAAAATCAGTGGAAGTATTGGCATTGACAAAGATCAGTATTACGAGCATGACTTGGGTGTCCTTCCGTGTGTATGGTTTAAATGCCTTAATTCATACGCGGTGTGACACTTATTTGACCTGTTTTTGAAGTAGAAGACTTGCTTTCATTCCTTGACGCATAACCATATATGAAGTCAATAACTTTTATTTGGCTTATGGGTATGCATACATACGCTCTCACATAATCCCCATCCCACCCCCAACCCCTTTGGCCAGGTGGATTATATGGTAGCTTTTAGTAAAAGCTACCAGCCACTGGGGAAAAGTTGCCAGGCTTGATGTTCGGGCTGAATGCTGTTCTTCCTTTTGATTCGGATTGATTTTTTATTTTTTTCTCTCTCTTTGTGGAGAAAATTACGCCAAAAAAAAAAGAATTTTATCGATTTAACTAAATTTTGGTTTAAAATTTTTCCTAAGCTGAGCTTTTTGACCGACAGCAAGTGATTATATTTTGGGAGAGATCCATAGCTAGATAAGGGACCTTTTTTGTCGGGGGGTTGGCGACGGTTAGAAATTATTATTATTATTATTATTATTATTATTATTATTATTATTATTATTATTATTTTGAATTCCTTATAAACGAATTCGTAATCTTCAAGACATTTGAATTTTTTTTTTTTTTTTTTAGATAAAATGTCCTTTATTTATTTGTTTATTTTGTAAACTTTTTCATGAAAATACACGACGGTATGGATCCAGCACGGTATTTGCTCCGTCCTATAATTCCTTAGGAATAGCAAGCGAGTATGTTGGGAGTCGCTTGTAATTGTCATTCAGCCTCCATCCCCCTGTAACACACACACACATGTTATTCAGGTCTTTGGGAAAAGAGGAGCTTATTCGCCTGGAAATTCGATGAAGTGAAGTGATAAGGTCATTTTCATAATGACGGTAATGGCCTTAATGGCTGTCGCTGATGTGTGTGTGTGATATTAACACCTCGGTAATTGTATTGATTTATTCAGTTTAACTCCATTAATGATTACATGAAGGTTGTCTAATTAAAAAAAAAGGGGGGGGAGTGCTGTAGATCTCAGATGCTTACAAGCACTGATAGACACTTATACTAATGTGTCCTGTATACAGAAAGACCTAATGTACGCCAGTAAACCAGAATGTTAATGCTATAAGCAATGTTTCTGACGGATAATTTTTTAAAGGATTCTCTGAAGTATGTTTTGATATCTCGCTTTAATAAAGAAAGAGATACATGGGTTTACAGATACACAGCATATATAGTCTGACGAGTAGGAGGTCCACTCAGATTTATCCAAAACACGTTGTTTGTAAGTCAGTCAGGCTCTCTCTCTCTCTCTCTCTCTCTCTCTCTCTCTCTCTCTCTCTCTCTCTCTCTCTCTCTGAGTGTGTGTGTGTGTGTATGTGTGTGTGTGTGTGTGTGTGTAATGTGACCTGAGTTATGAACAGTTGCCAGATGACAGTGACGACAGAAGTTCACAAACGGGTAATTACAAAGTTCGTATATGTTTCAACACCTGAAACCCATAAAGTCCCACTGCATCTCGGAAGGTCATGTAATCCTCGCATCATTTATGATTCCATTTGTCCGCAAGTTAAATGTCTTTTTAATCCCAGTGTATCTGGGTAATCGGCCCGGGTATCCTTGTAGCGACGGGGTACCGGGCAGGTTCTTGTCGTAGGGGTGGTGGTAGTAGTAGTAGTGGTAGTAGTCGTAGTAGCAGTCGGGTCATGTAGTCAGGGTACCCAAGGGTATCTCGCTACAATTGTTGTGACTCGTTCGGTGCTGTGGCGGAGGTTCCGTCCAACTCGCCTTCAGTACGGGTTCGGCTTTTTTTTGTGTGGTGCTCCCTGAGATGAGGACAGTTATACGGTGAAATTACGGCTTGCTTGTTCTTGGCGTTACGTGAAAGTACCGAGGTTTTTGTGATGGATTCCCGGACGTTTTTCTTCTGCAGAGATTGTACGTGGCTCTGAACTGGAAGCTTTTGTAATACAAGGAAAGCAGGTACTCGGATACAAGTGCAATATCGTGTTCTGTTTGTTGCATCCCATTGAAAGAAACCGAAATGTTTGTGTTTGTTTGGATGTTTACCAAAGAAGTAAAGACAATCTAATATTCTTTAGAGTGCTCACATAGCGTAATCCATGTTATTACTGCCACGCAGAATGAAGAACTAATTTACTCAAAAGACTCTCTATTTCCTGAAGGAAAGGATGAAGTGTTTTAAAATCTTATGCCAAAGAGACTGTGTTGTGATCATAGCCAGTACCTGGAGAAGGATGTCTTATCATAACGGCCCTGTATTCTGACGTCACGGGCTGCCGTTGGCAATACTGACATCCGAGACCTTGCTATTTACTTCGTATGATTCGAAGTATTGAGCAGAAATGAAGTTGACAGTTCTGAAATTTGGGATTCCGAAGTGCACGAAGAGTAGGGGCTGATTTCGAGTTTATTTCTGAAACTTGCAGGGAAGAAACTGAAAGATGAAATGTAGAGTTCTGGAATAGTCTGAAAAAAAAAAGCTGCAATGAAGCTTAGAACCCAGAAATGTGTAGACAGCAGGAATTAAAAATGAAGTGCAGAAATCCTGAAGTTTAGATACCTCGGAAATGTACTTTCATACTCCCGCGATTGTCCTGAACTCGGCTCGCTGTTCGTTTGACATCTGTGTGATTGCATCGTAGATCCATCGACGTCCC
>NC_089747.1:16717500-16742500 GCF_040412425.1 Macrobrachium rosenbergii
ATTAAACAGTTGCAGGACTCCTGTTCCTTTTGTGATAAGCAATGATAAATCTGTTGTTTCAAGTGTCGTCCAAATTGAAAATTAGTCTTAACGTCTCGCTGGACTTTCGTCTCTTATTGTTGGATTGGGTTATGCCGTGTTAAACTAAAGTGGTAGATTGTACTGTGTGGCCAGACACCTTTACAAGCAATGAAGGTAAATGTTATTCATTTATCTCTTCAAGAAATGCTCAGAGTGCTAGCTATTACACCTGTACAAGCAGTGCAGGTAAATGTCATTCATTTATCTCTTCAAGGAATGCTCAGTGTTAGCCATTACACCTATACAAGCAATACAGGTAAATATTCATGTCTTCAAAGAATGCTCAGAGTGCTAGCTATTATTATTATTCAAAACGAGCATGTTTTCGTAATGACCAATAGTCTTCTACACAACCTGATGCCCAAATTACAAAAACAGAAAAGAGACCAGAGATGAGAAGAGTGGTTAAATATAGGCACACAGCTTGTTTAAAAATTGGCGATGCTCCCTTCTTGGACGAAGACCTCACAGCCAGCACAGCTCTCTTGAGAGTCTTGAGGCTATGAAACTCAACGCCTGTGGTGGGTAGCAATAATCTGCCTCGGGTACACTCGCTTACCAGTAGGTACCAGTTTAACATGGCCAAGACATACATCCGGTATGGAAGTCACAGAATTGTGCATGATGGCGGAGCTGTTTGAGCTGATACTTCATTGTGGAGGTTTTTTTTTTATTTGCCTGACGATTCAGGTGACACTTTCTTCCACTACGCTGTCTCTGGAAGTGTTTTTGGACCCATCCCTTCACCTTTTGCAGATGAAACACTGAAGTGTGAAATGGTGCTTACCTAAATATGAGCCAGGCGAATGTTGTCACTTTGATGGGCCTGTTTATTCTGGACGTAGACTTGTCTTTGGTCTCTGCACTTCATGCATAGGAATTACTTGAATGTGGCAAGTAGAGGTTCATCTGGGAGGAAACGTGGGATTCTGGTGATTGGATGTAAAAGATAAGAATATTTTGTTGCCTGTGGAATTTGATACTTTAGTCGTAATTTTGTTTTAGTGGCAGTGAATTATAATGGGTTTTCTTTCTATAGTGACTGGAGTTATGGTCGCAAAAGATTTCCAATATGACCAAAATCTCGGTGGCTGAATGGAGGTCACAAGAGTCATTTCTTTTCATTGGGAGTCGATGCAACTTTCGTTATCCTCCCATTAGAAAACGTCCTTAGGCCATAAACTTCCAGATTGACTTCCATTCCATACCCTACTTTTAGATGCCCTTTCACTATGCCAAGGACTATTGCCTTCTTCGGATGGCCAGAACCCATTTCTGAAAGGAGGCGTTCTAGGGAGAAGGGCAAGAAAAAGGACGAGGGTTTGGGGTTCTCCATTTTGCAGCTATATGATGAGACTTTAATCATGGATCTGTTGTAATATTCATGTATTTTATGTATTACCTATGTGTTTTGAATGCTTGAATCTTGAAAATTATGGACAAATCATTTCAGTTGGCAAATGTTTGTAGTTAAGCTACCAGAATTCACCACTTTTGGTAGCACCGTCGTGGAAGCACAAGATAGAATTTTGAGGTTTGTAAAATGTTCTTATTATAAGTATATTTGATACTGAAAACCGCTTCTTTTTTTAAAACACCATTTTTTTTTTTCTCTCTCTCTCTGTTTCCAGACTAGAAACGCATTCAGCTTGCTAATGGTCGTTTGGAAAGTCATTGAACACAATACTGGTTTAATCCTCCTGATACTTGACCTTGTTTTATCGCTCTTTTCATAAATATGGGTTGTATTCTGGGCTCGTTGGAAAGCCCATTCTTTTGGGGTAATCAGAATGACAAATGATGTCTGTCATAGTTGGAAATGATGACCAAAAAACTCAACGAGATCAGGCGAATATGATGTATGAACAATTTTCATGAATAATGATTCCGTAGCATGGAATAAATATTTGTTTGTATGTATATATATATATATATATATATATATATATATATATATATATATATATATATACATATATATATATATATATATATATATATATATATATATATATATATATATATATGTACATATAATATATACATACATATATGTGTGTGTGTATCAAGAAAAAATTGCAGGCCATTTCAATGAGTTATAATGCAAGGAATTTTTATTCCACGTAACAATAAATCCCATTTGGAAGATACGCTGCTTAAAAAATACAAGAAAACATTTTACGGAGGTGTTTGGGTGTTTGAGTTATTGACGGAAATATCAAAATATCCGAAATTTGACTCAGAGACAAAGTGTATGACTTGAAATCCTTAGATCTCTCTCTCTCTCTCTCTCTCTCTCTCTCTCTCTCTCTCTCTCTCTCTCTCTCTCTCTCTCTCTCTCTCTCTCTCTCTCTCCATGTAAATGAGCACCCATACATTACTTCTATATTCATTTATTCCAGGGAGAATACACAGAAATGTTCGGTTTGATTTATAATTAGGTAGATAAGCGTGCCATTATTTTAATGAAAATTCTGAATATGTGACTATAATGTTATAAGCGTTCATTTAAGATCCTAATCCTTAAAGATTTATTGTTTAATTTCTTACATACGATCGCCTAGTAATTGCCGATGATATTTTCATCAAAATACTCTTAGCAATATAGATTTAGATTTTTATTAAACATTTTCACAAGTTATTTGCTACAGGCTACAGATTATTTTCATATATTTGTTTATCTAGCGATAATGATATACCTTGGTCAGGGCTTGGGCTGGTTATCCAGATGCTTTATTGTCTGGGCGATATCCTACAAGTAGTCCAGCTTTTGGACAGCCTTTCTCGCCACTGACCTGCCTAGAGACTGCAAAAACGAGATACCTTGGTCCAGCAATGTGCTGCGTTGATTTTCTCACTACCAGACCATTCCGGTTTGTTGTGGTTGAGCTGCTCATCTGTTGCCCACGGGAGTCGTCAGTCCTTTGTATGGTTTATTAATGTCAGCTTTTTGCCATCTCGTCAGTCCTGAGAGTAATTCTGGATTTTTATTTTCCCTAAATCTGGAGAGTATAGGTTTTCTGAAGACATGGCTGGATTTTATCTGCAACATTGAAGGCATCGTTTCCAGCTACAGTTGGTATTGAGTCGGTTAGGGTCCACTCTACTACCCTGAGGGACCCACACCCGGGGTTAACCCCATGCCATTAGCAACAGATTTGCAACTTAGCCGCAGTAAACCAGACTTGTCAAAAATCGGATCAGGAAGAAACGTGATATAAAGAAGTTTACTGTAAAATTTCGATACAGATTTATTCCTTCGACGAATCGGATGATAAAAAGCCTATGTGTTGCAAGTTCGTTTCCAACGTGTCAAATTCTGATACACAAGACTGACTTCCATAGTCGTCAGAAATGTTCTTGTAATGAGGATACTTAAACCCGTAGATTTAATTGCGCTGAATTCATTGTAACTAAGAAATGAATGACTGAAAGAAATCATTGTATAATTTTTATCATCCATTTGAACTAAAACACTATACAAATGCCTTGCATAATGAATAAAGGTGCGTTAAAAAAAAACTATCCACTGAGAAATTTAATATCAATACATTTCCCAAACTGCGGCCTTTGGAGAGCGTTACCCACAACTGCATTCAAGCAGCTTGGTGAATGGGCACGACCTGGAAAAAAAATAATACAAAAAAAATGGCGTTGCGGTGATGTCTTGCTGCAAAGGCCGTGGAAGAGGAAAGGGGTCGAAGGTGTAGTCTCTCTCACCAGGAGCACTTATTTACCTAATATGCGCTCGTGGTCTTCGTGCTTCATTTTCGAAATACGTATATATATATATATATATATATATATATATATATATATATATATATATATATATATATATATATATATATATATATATGTATGTACTGTATATGTTTGTATGTATATATATATATATATATATATATATATATATATATATATATATATATGTATATATATATATATATATATATATATATATATATATATATATATGTGTGTGTGTGTGTGTGTACTGTATATGTTTGTATGTATACATATAGATTTATATACACACATATAATTATATATACACATGTACGTATATGATGTGTGTGTATATGTATGTATATATATATATATATATATATATATATATATATATATATATATATATATATTATATATGTATGTATCTGCCCCTTACTCTTCATTCGTTCTCCTCTCACCTCCCTGTCCAACTTCAACGTTTGTTCCAGGAGTTGTGGGAGAGTCATAGAAATGTGACTCTGTGGTCTCCTTACACTGCATTATCATAATAGTAATAAACCAGTATTTATTTAATGTCCCACAACCCCTCCGAGGAAAGGATTCCTTTCAGACCTTTATCCCCCCATAAGAAGATTTCAGCAATGCCTGAAATTTGTGTGTGTCGTTTTAGCTGTAGAGTCGCTTTTGGCAAATATGGGCAGACGGCAATTACTTTCTGGAGCAGACGTTTTGGGATGCTTAGCATTCTGGTGTTGATGTGTTTTTATCTGTATGGTGTATGTGATATTGAGGAATGTGATTATTTATTGATTGCTGAATTATTTTCTTTAATATTTATTGAATGTCGTGTTGTTCTTGGTTTTCATTTGATTTTTCCTCAAAGAGGAATATAGATGGGAGATTTACTGTCATTTAACCTACCGTAAACATAACATTCAGCTCTCTCTCTCTCTCTCTCATATCGTGAGTTAACATAGTCTGGGATTGCATTCATGGTTTATTATCAGTTCTTTATCCAGTGCTTTTACACTTGATGTGTTTTCATCTTTTTATCAATGTAATTTTTTTTGGAGTTATTTGTTTTTATTAAAAGTAGTTGACGAGGAAAAATATAACTTTCCAGAATTTCAGTTAGGTTTGTTGCACAATTGGATTTGCTCTCGATTCACCTAGATGGTGGACAGGGTTGTGTAATGACCCGCGTGTGCGTTGGTCTCCTTGTCCAGAAGATATCTCAGATTTACCAGTGAATTTCAGAGACGTTTGCTGTATAGAACACCAATGAAGAGTTGAGTAGATTTTGAGATGACTGTGTATTCTGGGATCAGGTTTTTCCGCAAAGGAACGCATTGCATGCTTTGTAAGTTGTTATTACGTCCATGTTTTTCTCCATTTTTTGCTTTAGGTTTGTGTCCTAACATTTAGTTTTTGTAACCTAGTTGTTTCCTTTCGTAGGTGTGTGCACTGAATACGTTACGCAAGCTCTCTTTTTAACATCCACTCTCATGTGCATTTTGCTACCACAATGCTCTCTTACAGTGTTAATGTGCTTCTCTTAAAGCACCGTTGACACTTCCTCTTCATGCATACAAGCACTGTTTCACTTCATGCATACAAGCACTGTTTCACATCTCCATTGCTAATGAAATGTATAATCGTGAACAAGACACTGGTTATGGAAATACCTATTTGCCATGTGCTTACTTCATCGTGCCAAGTGATTACGTTGCTGGGGGCTGGGGCCGTGTCGCAAGATTAGATATCATTCACTTAATCTGGTTTGGTCAGTCCGTACCCTTTTGTCACGTTGCCTTAGGTCAGCAGAGTCGTCTGGTTGAAAGAGAAAATTGGAAGGAGAGATATTTGTATTCCTGTATGGGAGGGAGGAAGCCAGGAAGACCAAGGAAATGCTGGATAGATGGGGATATTCAGGAAGCGATAGTCTTCTTGCAAGAGAATAGAGAACGGATTAGTTTATACGGGAGTGTTTGCCACACTGCTTGTGAGGCTTCTGGGAAGGTGCCTGAAGGGACTAATGTTGTTGAATTTTTCTGTTCAGTGGTTCATGCTCGACTTGTCAGCTAAAGAATATAAGTAACAGAGGACATAGTGTAGTTTCTTTTCTGTTTTTTCTCATGGAACCGTTGCCTGTTATAATATATATATATATATATATATATATATATATATATATATATATATATATATATATATATAGATTTTTATACATGTATATATATATATATACATACATATATATATATATATATATATATATATATATATATATATATATATATATATATATATATATATATATATTATATATTATATGTATATAAATATATATATTTATATATATTTATTTATATGTATATATCTATATGTATATATATAAATACACTCACACATACATACATACATACATACATACATACATACATACATACATATAGCCGGTAGGATGTATTCCATACACGCACAATACATTTTCATGTATGTGCATATCTTTAGTAGCACAAATGGCCGCATAAGCGTGGGTCAGTTTTGATGAGAATACGAGGAAGGCGAGATTTGGGCAGTTTTGTCTGGGTCTTACCTATGAAGAGGCGACACACAAACACACACAGTCTGTGCCTTCGTGGGCCGCGATTCTTTATCTTTATGGGTCATGACAGATCGTTTTGTCCCCGTAGGTAGACAGGTCATGGAACTCCTTGGGTATTTTGCCTCTGTGACCTTTTGACCCTTGAATTTTATTGTCATTCGTTTTGGAACTATATGACAAACTTACGAAGTTAAATAGTCACTGTATTTTTGTAAATAACAAACTCACAGACTTTAAATAGTTACACTTACCTTATCATTAAAAATGACATTTTAACCATTACGTGTATGCGATATACGTCAGTGAATTATTTACACTCAGGCAATGGTGAATTATTTTATCCATAAATCACCAGTTCTCAGATTTCATTTATCGAAGTACTGTAATCTGAAACAATGACCAGATTAAGTGGATAGGTAATTCAAGTATTTGAATTATTACGACCAGCAAAAACTTTGACGCCCTGACATTTGCAGTTAGTGTTTCACAGAGCCATAAAATCTCCACTTAACGAATGCCTGGTAATTTATGATGAAATTCTGGTTTATATATATATTTTTTACATGAAATATTGCCTCATTACCTGGACACGTAAAAATGATTTCGAGTGAAGTCCACCATCAACTAATGAAGACATTTTTGGCAATTTCATTCAAAGCGTCATTTTAAGCTTAATTGGACCCCTTCCCACCCCTCCCCCGAAGAAGTTAAGAAAATGAAACTTCTGCTTTTATTCCATCGTAAAACGTTATCGAGTTTCACGTTTCGTTCCAGTCCAAAGCATTAGATTGAAATGATTCGTTTTCATTTAATATGCAGTTTTTACAAATGTTTCATGAGGGCTAACAATGCTGTCCTCAATTCTGCACTAATCATATAAAAAAAAACTAAATCATAATGAAAACCCTGTACTTTTCGTTTGCAAGAACATTAAACCTTATGTTTTATTCCATTCACCAGGGTGGTAAGTCGTTTAATTTTTTTTATGTTCTTTTCATAAAGTTCTTGTCAGGCAGATGAAAACCTCACACTGAGCACTGAGCAGCGCCAATCCTTGAACCCTGGCACTTTACAAGTAAAAACTAGTAACGCCTCTCCTCTCCTTTCCTTTCTTCGTTTCTTCAAGAACGGTACACCTCTACCTCATCCTTTATTCCAGCCAAAGAGATCGAAGCACCATATACATATTGCTTCAGCGGGGTATGCCTGAGCATGACTTTTGCTTCTGATCAGTAACTTTATCTGTCGCCATTTATATTCCGGGCGAGAATTCCCCGGACTTGCTTTATATTTGTAAGCAGAATCTGTCAAGCCCAGCCCTTCCTCTGTCACATACATGCTTATGTGCATTTAAGACATTTTTCTGATTCAAATTTCTCTGATGAGACTCATCCCAGAGCCTCTTGAATTTTCTAATCAGAATCAGCCAAACTCACATTTCTAAACTATTTTCCTAATTAGAACTATTCAAGACCCATTCTTCTGTCAAAGGGCCACATGAAGACACATCCATTAATTCAATGTCCTATTCGATCAAATATGCAAATTCATACATACGTGCATTCATAAATTCAATGCTTGTCATATTTGATGAATTATATTAATTATATACAATAATTTTCAACTGCGAATGCCCCTTCAGGCAAGGGAGCTGGAGGCATCTTGTGCAATTTCCCGAAGTTCGACCTCTTGCAGTCTTTTTGCTGAATACCGTATAAATACGTACGTTTGCTACGTATGTCATTGCTGATATTAGTTTGTTAAGTTGGTCCTCTCGAGACCTGGACTTCTGTTCCTTGAGTCGCTTCTGTTGTAGTTATAGGTGTTTGTGTATGCACACAAGAGATGCTGGTACCAGATCTTATCACGCTGGCCACCACTTATCCGCTATTTTCCAAGCACACGCGTCGATCAAGAATCAGTTCGGGTCTGTCATTACCGGAGGAGTACTTTAGTGGCCACTCTGTGGATGGCACTGGTTTCGTCCCAAGGACTTTGCAGGTGCGTTGGACAGATCAGGTTCGGTCTCCCTCTCTTTCCATCAGAGGGATCTGGAATGTGTGTCTCATTAATTTTGAACCGTGTTTGTTCTGTTTTGTTTATGAGATTTTAATATATCTTTTATTCTCTTCTTCCTCAGGGAAAGCTTTGGTTTCCTTTTCTTATTCAGTGAAAACTTGAATTGCTGTTGAGTCAAATGACCTTTTGGCCTTTCCCATAAGAACGTACAAATAATAATAATAATAATAATAATAATAATAATAATAATAATAATAATAATAATAATAATAATAAGAAGAAGAAGAAGAAGAAGAAGAAGAAGAATCCTCGACCATTTTCCAAAGCAGGGTCATAATGAATGACCTTTTGGCTTTCCCATAAGAACGTAAAAATAATAATAATAATAATAATAATAATAATAATAATAATAATAATAATAATAATAATCCTCGACCATTTTCCAAAGCAGGGTCATAATGAATGTTGTCCTTTTGCCTTCAATTTTTTTTTTTTTTTTTGTCGTTGCGTCCTATCAGTTGGAGATCCCACTTAAGGTATTAATGTATTCTCCAGATTCTGTTTGCTTATGAATATCCAGGTAAAGGAAGGCTGGCTGATCCTCATTATCTTGCGAGCTCCGTCCAGGTGGGTACACACCTGAGGTGTTTCTCCCGTCGTGGAAGATTGCTAATGGTCCTAAGCTGTTATTTCACTTAAGAGCACACTGGCCGGTGCAGTATAGGTTTGGCTTTCTTTTTAATTTCAGAGGCCTGGCTTCTGGGCGGTGGAAGTCATTTTTTCTCTGCTCCCTTGATATTTTGAAGTTTCACAAGTCAGTCCTTCTCTAAGGCAGTAAGTCTCTAGACGTCTGAAGCAATAGCCGTCGTTGAGAATTTAAGGAATCGCGTATATATGTAAATGAGAAATCTTTAGAATATAAAAACAAGAATCTCTGGAGAATCCACAATTCAATGGAAATTTGATAAACCAGGTTAACAGATAATTCTTGATAGTTTGATAAATCGGGGAAGCCCTGAATATCACGTAAACAAACGATTGATAAACTTTCTCTCAAGGAAGTTATCTGCCAAATTCAACGATTCCGTCGTTGACTTGGACGAATAAGTTGAGGTGGATAAAATATCCCAGATCAAGGAACATTTGAATTTTCAGAGAACAGTTTTTAAAAACTAATAAACTGTGATTTCATCACTTTAGGTATCGTCAAATTTTAGTTGTATGAATTTGACCAAAATATGAAATGATATAAGACAAAGTCAAAATTTTTGTTTTGACAGTGAGATCACTCAAATCCCAAGCACAAAGGAAATACTTATGACGATGAGGTCTGAAAGAAAAAAATAATGTGTCCAGGATATTATAACACAAGATTTCATTAAGAATATTTCCATCCAGATGGCGTTGAAGTTTCATAAATTCAAGAACCCTTAGCATCCCATAATTCGAGCGTTTTTCAACATATCAGTAAGATATATTAAGATATATTTCTACAAATGCATTGCCTCAACGTCATGAAAAGGTATATTTTCCAACTGGATGCCTCCACGTAACCCAGAGCTGCCCACCTGTACACAAAAGTAAAGGACACAGAACAAGGGATAACAGAAATTATTAGAAAATGACGTGGCATAGCAAATATAAAAAGAAGGAACCGAAATAGCATTTAAGTCAAAGTGATTCCTGTAGGTCAGAGCAATCAAAATACAGTTTGTCCATTTACTCTCGATCTCTTGAGTAAGATCGAGCATTTTCCTCTTGAGACAGATAGCGTATCTCTTTATCGGGAAGGTTATCGAAGACGTCGTCCCAGATTAGAATTTGAGCATTTTTTTTTTTCAAACGAAATGCAGTCATAATGTAAATATAAATAACATTCTCTCTCTCTCTCTCTCTCTCTCTCTCTCTCTCTCTCTCTCTCTCTCTCTCTCTTTGATGACCATGATCCTTGTGAATCACGATTACAGAAGCATATCTAAAATAAAATTACGCGCTACCATTCATTCAAGAAGTGGGATAATCCACGCGTTATGATTTTATACTGGTGAGATCAAGGCGTAGTACTGTTAAAGAATAAACGTAACCCCCCCCCCCCTCCTAAACAAAAAGTAAACAAAAAGAGAGAAATATTCCTTGAGGATTTTCTCACCTTGACAACAAGCTTGCCTGCTGCGTATGTTCTAAGACATTAAATAATAATATCCGCGTTGTGTGTTTTCTATTAACGTGTGTTTGCTCTTCTGCGTTGGCATGTAAATGAAAAGGTTCACTTGGTCTATTCATAACTTGCGTCCAAAACAGAAGCGTGGAAATTCATTCATCCCTCCCCTTCTCTCTTCAAGAGTTCGTGACCTTTGTTTTGTGCAGAGCATTTGGACAGAACCTGGCTTTTCAGGATTAAATCTCCCCCTCTCTCTCTCTCTCTCTCTCTCTCTCTCTCTCTCTCTCTCTCTCTCTCTCTCTCTCTCTCAAACATAATGTTTATTTAATTATATATGTATTAATCTGATCTAAAATGCCCATAGCAGTTACGTCAGTGTCGCCACTATTTAACAAATTGTTATCTTTCTTTTCTTTGCGATTCCCATCATGCTTTCAGTACGTCTTCTGCGTAGTGTTTATTCACCGCCATACCTTACCGCGCATTTGCATACAAAACAAACATGCAGGACCAACTGCTTGTTTACGCATGCACGTGAGCGATGGTGTTGAGTCATTAAGGTAGAAAATGACACGTGGAGGCTGCGAGAGGCTGTTAACGTACTGTAGATGTTGGCTACATAAAGAAGGAATTTGTGTCATTTCAACTTGAGTCATCTATAGAATAAATCCTAGTATTTAAAATCAAAGTCCGACCGAGGGACGAAACACAAAAACGCTCGCGCTGAAGAGAAATCGTTCGCTCATTTGAATCGGGTATACTCTTCGCGCTCTTGCGAGTTTAAATGTTTTGGCAAAGAGGTCATTCTACTGCACACGAACCCACTTACACACGCACTCACTCACTCGCATACTCGCCGGTATCCAGCGAGCAAAGCTGGGGCCAGGCTGGGACCGCCCGGGACTCTCTCGACCCGGCATTCACTATTTCCATCAGTCTACCAACGTCTTCCATAGCGCTCTGGTCTGTAGTGGTACGTTGGGTGACCCTCCCACTCACTCACTCACTCACGCTCTTCGTCCATCCATTCACCGATCCCCTCAAAAAAGAGACGATGTATTCGCTTCAGCCACTCTCACAGTCCTGTTTCGTGCGTCGTCTGTGCTAGTGGTTCACAATTGGGTTTAGTAGTCACTGTGGACAGGCGTGACAACAATTATTGACAGCGACTACCGAAG
The DNA here is from genome assembly GCF_040412425.1 of Macrobrachium rosenbergii. Classification (NCBI taxonomy): domain Eukaryota; kingdom Metazoa; phylum Arthropoda; class Malacostraca; order Decapoda; family Palaemonidae; genus Macrobrachium; species Macrobrachium rosenbergii. Next base: position 16,729,280 of record NC_089747.1, read on the forward strand.
CCCCGCTCGTCAAATCTTCGGGTTCGTGATTGCGTCACACGTGGTTGGCGCATGGCTCAGACACCCTTGTGCTTACACGCGACGCCCATTTCTTTCGAAAGCGAAAAACATAAAAAAGACAGTGAGAAAACGATGAATTATTTTAGGGAGCTGCCTTTGGATTGGTTGACTTGGTTTCTGAAATGAATGAGATGCTCTCCTGAACTGATTGCGTGTGTAAGTGACCTGTGGCGTGTATTTTTTTCTTTGCGTGCCGGGATATAGACATTAACTGGAGTTATTAAATGGCATAAATGAAATATGTCATTGATGCTGGAACGCTTGTCGGACACTTTTACATTTTATGGATGACGTTTGGACTTTTGTAAGTGTTATTCAAAATTTTTTTGTGTAACAATCAGAAAAACTGATATGCGACAAGTGTTCAACTTTGATGATGTTTTCAAATTTTGGACGGCAAATTTTGGACGGATTCAGTGCCCTGCAGAAACATGAAGCAACCGTGATTTAACTTGTTCTTGAGCGTCTCATTCATTGTGTAGTTAAATCGTAACAGGTGTCTTACGAACTGCTCAGGTGCCTCGGTAGAAATTTAAACAGACCAAAATCATTCCTTGCATTCAAGCTGATATTCTGTATAATTCTAGTGTAAGATAACTTCTTTTTCATTTTACACCTGCCCTTTGTTTACATAGATTTTGGTCGTCAAAGTATAAACATTAACGGCGACCGATAACCGCGGTCGTAATTGGACGCCCTTGTTTACACATTCCATCGACTGCTGATTTTGCCCGAGTGTTTGTCGGGACATCTATTAATTAAGCCTTTAATGGATAGCCAAAGGCTGGTGATTTGTTTATTGACCATCGTCTGGAGGTGACATGGGATATTGCTGATAATATCCTCTCAGCCTTTTGGCGTTATTAAACAGTGACATGTTATGCCGAACTGACACTGGCGAACTTATATATATATGGACGGAATATTAGGACGCTATTGTTAATCCATCAGTGTAACGATATGTGTTTGTGTGGTTTATGAATGAGAAATGACCGGAAATGCCAAGCGTGTGCGGATGTGAATGTTTATCTACAATTTTATTACTGGTTTTTGCTTCTTATTTATTTTTGTATTTTCTTTGTTCACCAGTGATTACACGAAATGGTCTTTACGACACCAACGCACTCCATCGCCTCGTTAGTAACAGTTGACCTTCGTATTAACATTTGCTTGAATATTTGATATATTACTCTCTCTCTCTCTCTCTCTCTCTCTCTCTCTCTCTCTCTCTCTCTCTCTCTCTCTCTCTCTCTCGTGTACTCATGTAGCCATCAGACTTTAAAAATAGGCTTGACCTTGGGAGCAAATAGTTTCTATCTGCAGTTAAGCTTAATATCTGTTTTTATAAAGGCGCTGGACAGCCAGCGGAATGTGACTTGCCAGGACCTTGAAGTGTATGCGTGAATTGATTGTGAAATGATCTCGACTCCACCTCCCAGATCCAGACACGCCCCCTCCCCCTTTTTCACGTTAAATCTTTAAAGGTTTCTTAGTGTTACAATGCCTCGTGTTCTTTATTCCTCCATTTGATTAACGCCTCATTGATGTAGCGGGTATGAAAGGGCTAGGTTTGGAGGGGGTTGGTGGGAGAGGGAAGATCTTGTCTCCATCCATCTCATCATCATGATCTTCCAAAATAACTGAAATGGTTTGTAGTTTATTGTGCTTCTGGGAAGTGGCGAATGACAATCACATAGGGCAAGCAGTTTTGGAATAACAAGCTTCTGAAATTTACCAAAGCCATTATCTTTAATTATCTCTCCCTCCCCCGTCGTTTTTCTTCCAGCCTCATGATAGATCTCGCTGAGGAGAAAATTAGAACCCGACCCGTACGTAATCCCGGGGTTCTCGGCAGTAATGCAACAAAGAGAAGTGATGCCCGATAGTTAACATGGAAATGAACTCGTTTAATTTAAGCTTTGCGCTCTCTCTCTCTCTCTCTCTCTCTCTCTCTCTCTCTCTCTCTCTCTCTGGGTAGGCGTGTTCGTGGGTACTCGAGTAAGGAAGAGACAAACCGTAGGAAAGGGTGCTTGATTGAGGGTGGGGTCCATCTCACACGTACAAACAAACACGCGCGCACACACATACGTACACACTCACACGTACGTACACACGCGCACACACACACACGTACACAGATCTGATCTCAGCCGCTGGAAAGCTGTAGAGAGTGAAACCAATGTGGTTGTGACTGGAAGGAAAAAAGTTGCCTCGCCTCTTCTACTACTACTCTCTCGCTATACCAAACTACACTGGATTTCGCGGGCTGCTCCTGCACCCCCAGCAGTATGGAGGCGGCATTCCCTTCCCTCTTCCAGCAGAGTACACAGCAGGAGCTGCCCATACTCTCTCTCTCTCTCTCTCTCTCTCTCTCTCTCTCTCTCTCTCCTCCCCGCCCATACACTGCCCCCACCTGTAAGAAATTTTAGCTCGACATACTTTAATTCATGATTGTCTTCATCACTCAATCAAAGGGCATATACACACACACACACACACACACACACACACACACACACACACACACACACATATATATATATATATATATATATATATATATATATATATATATATATATATGTATGTATATATATATATTTTTTATGGAATATGTCATCAGTATCACGTACGATAGAGTTTTCTGCGTAAATATACTTGAGGCATATAACCTGTAGGCACATTAAGTGGCACTGACTTCCGAACGAGAGAAAAGGCTTTTTTTTCGCATAGTGGGGTCGGTAAAACTTTGCGCTTGGAATTCGGAAGATATGATTTTAAATCCTGCTTGTATTTAATTGTTAGTTTGGTATATATATACAGTATATATATATATATATATATATATATATATATATATATATATATAATTACATGTATATTTACATTTATTTTATATACTGTATGTATGTTTATATTTATATATGTACGTGTTTGTAATTCATATACCTGCGACTTTTTTTATTCACAAGTATCGTTAAACACCTAATTCATTATGCCTTGGAAATAACTTTTACCCAAGGAGAATTATAATAACAGTGATAAGTGCATCTGCCCTTGCCAGAATTCGAACCTCGTTCTTTGGTTTAGATACGACGATAAGCAGTCGACTTTGACCACCCTGCTACACTGGAACGGGGCTAATGTACTAATCGGTTGTAATTATTTATATATATATATATATATATATATATATATATATATATATATATATATATAATATATATATATATATAATATATATATGTGTGTGTATACACACATACAGACATGTTTATCTTTTCAGCATATTTTCAATATAAAATAAATGTGCTTGTTTTGCTCGTTCACGAGAATTTTTTCTGATTGTGTGTGTTCCATAGACTTAATTTATGTACACGCCATAAATTAAGCTTATATATGTGTTCACATTTCCTTGTTCGAAAATTTCATGTCTGATTAGCCAGTGTTCTCCTGCATTAGGTAGCAGTGCTCAACGTAATGAGAAAATGCGGATGTATTTCATGTTTCATAAAACCTGTGGGGTGGAGCTGGTTTAGGTAATCGGCCATGTTTGGTCTGCCTTCAGTAGCGCTTCTGGGATTACGCTATCTTCTGAAGAGCGCGGTGGGCAAAACACCTTGGCGATCGATCAAAAATTCACAAACACACATATTCAAGATATGATTACCGGAGGGTCATTACACACATGCCACCTCCCGCATTCCAGAGGAATGCACGGATATTTGTGTGTGTGTGTGTGTGTTCATATATATATATATATATATATATATATATATATATATATATATATATATATATATATATATATATATATATATATATATATACACACATACAGTATGTTTCTTCGGAGCATGTGGTAAATATGAGCAGATGTACCACAGGGAAAAATGAAACCTGTATAAATCCTGACTGGTCACATCTTTAGTCCTCTAAGGCATCTTCAAGAGGACTTTGCCCATAGTGGTAGAGATTTAGATTATATTGCTAGTGTGAAGGGGCAAACGAACTTACAGGCTGCCGGACAAAATATTCACCTCTGAAAGGAAAAACGAGGAACCGTACACTTGCCAGCGAGAACAAATCTTGTGCCTATGCAGGTGGGCTCATGCCTTTGCTGTTAGGCCTAAGTAGGGCACCTTCCGGAAAATCTATAGATTTTACGCATATTTTTAAGTTGATAGATCATTGTTATCCATTTCTTACCTGATATTCATTATCTAACAAAGGCTTTGTTTTGTAAAGCTGGATTCAGTTAAATATTCCAGTTTTATCCTGGAAAGATACGTGATGTAAATTAACGGCTCACCACTAAGGGCAAAGATTCAGCACTGTCGGCTTTTTTCCTTTGGTGCCGCGAAATCGAAATTGCAAAATGCGTGACGAAATTCTCTTTCGAAAGCCCCTGTTGGCCAAAACGAATCTGTAGGTGTTTCGAGCTTAGGCCGCGCGCGCCATCTCACGCGCGCTCAGTTTCTTTCGTGTTGTTGTTTCGTCCCGGCTTTCTTTTTCTTCACTTCTCCTTTTTTCGTATGTAGCTGCTAGGGCCTTGTTTTGGGTTCATAAATCGATTTTTAAACTCTCTCTCTCTCTCTCTCTCTCTCTCTCTCTCTCTCTCTCTCTCTCTCTCTATATATATATATATATATATATATATATATATATATATATATATATATATATATATATATATATATATATATATATATATATATAATAAATATTTTATATTATTTTATATATATATATATATACACACATGTATATATGTGTGTGTGTGTGTGTGTTTTCTTGGTTTGGTTTGTTTCTCTTGTTTACTACTGAGTGCTTCCTGAAACATTTTGTTTTAAATACAAGAATCCTCAGCTTTGCATTGTAGGCCATTGCATGTATAATTTGAGTTTGATGCTTCTTTGAATTCGTTTTCTGATGTGATTTGTGCTTGTTTTAAACTTATGGATTTCTTTCGTATTCTAATGCTTACAAACATGTTTTGTGTTTTTGTTTTATACTGGTGCTGTATGTTTTAAATGAAAAATATTTTACCGTATTGTGTTGTTATCAGTTCCTTTTGTGTTGGTATATTATTTTTCGTTGGTGTTTACTATTTTCAGCACCTTTTTATTTTTTCCCTGATCCCTGTGTTTCACGTCACAGATTTTGTAATGTAGTTGTATTTAGTCTCAGATGTGATTTACTTTTTTTATTCATTCCCATTATATTTCCTTAATTAAAGACCACAAGATAATTCTTTTTAGGTACGCTTCTGTGTAGCACTTTATATATATATATATATATATATATATATATATATATATATATATATATGTATATATATTTACACATGTATGTACGTATGAATATATATATATATATATATATATATATATATATATATATATATATATATATATATATATATATATTACTGCTAATTCTCGGTGAACTTCGGACGAAAATAGTACAGTCTAACCTAACCGATGATGTCTTCCCTGGACCCCCCCCCCCCTTTCCTCCCTTCCCTTGCGAGATCTTCAACTCACCTAACCCCAGCAAGGACTCAATATCCTTAAAGGTTATTCGTAGTAATCAAACAACCGCCGCTCGCTTCATTGCGCATGCCCAGTGTTGTCGTGCCGGTAGTCACTTCGTTTACAGAGACCGTTCCCCTCTCCTTTCCAGCCCCCTTCCTTTCCCCACCCTCCACATTCTCAACACTCACACACACACACATACGGTGAGTATACCATAACCAAATTTGCGCAAACACGAACGGACTGTATGTGGCTTTTGGTAATATTATACATACAAGTCATTCGTGGTACCCTGGGGCCTTAAAGAATTTTAATGCGCAGAAAGTTGATCTGGACATGATGTGAAACCATCCATGCACTGAGTGTTACAAAAAATTTCTTGACAAAGCTGATTTCTTGTCGACGTTACAGGTTTTCGCATTGAACCCGTCTGTTGTTTACTTGTATGCATTTTTGAGTTTTAAGGGGGTTTACGTTTATTTTTCCCTATTTTTGGGGAAGTGGCAAAGGGTATGTATGGCGTGTATAATGTAGTTGTTCACTGCAGTTCCTCAGCAGATACTCTCAAAACTTAAGAACGAAGTATTTTCGGAACTAATCGGATGTGCCAATACCGTCATGTTATATTCTTCGCTGAGGTTTTTAGTTTCCGCAAAATCTTTTATTCTTGTTTCTTACGAAGATGCCCGTAAAACACCAGAGTCTTGAGAATGAATTGTTATCACCAGAGATGCTCAGGTGCACCAGAATCTCAGGTGTACCTAAATTTTTTCAGAATCTTTCAGAAACTCACTGGAGCTATTCAGTTTCATCAGAGTCTTTTGAAGGCATTCTTGCAGGAGCAATGTAGGTAAAGAAAGGAGAACGTTCATCAGTTATGTCATCATTATATAAACGAAATTTTTCGAGGAGTCCCGTCAATATTTTCTCCTAAGATAAGCAAAAGTGTCAGTTAATATATCGTGAAAACCTTTTGCGTATGGAAATATATATGGCCGTTGGCTCGAGTAAGTCTATCATAAGACCATCGTTTAATCAAGGGTCTAGGGGGGCGGTGGGAGTCGTGTAGTGATAAGGGGGTGGGTTATAGATTAGAAGATAAGATTTGTCGTTATTTTGTTGTTTATGGTTTTCGGTGATAAGGACTGTGCGTCTGATGAAAGATGGAACACTTCGGCCTTAATTTGGACGAGAACGGATTGTACTGTTTGCTTATTTTTGGCAGATCTGAAATGGAAAATGAATGCTTTGAAAATTTAGATTTAAGATGAGAGTCGACGCTGTAAATTATCATTTGTATTGTAGCGTTTATTAATTAATGAGTTGTCTGATAATGTGACACATATTCGTCACACAGAAAAGTAACTGACCGATTGTCGAATCTGTGTTAATCTTCATGGAATGCTTGTAAATTCTTGTCGATAGCCATCCTCTCTACAGGGATTAACTTTTCCGTACTGAATAACGTAGGCAGTGTTTGAAACAATACCCAAAGGTTCGTGAATAACGAACAGCGTCTAATTTTTTCATTCAGATCGAATTTGATTATTGCTGCAGTACGAGCATTGTACAAAAAAAATGTAACGGGTGCGCACCGACATTTGCTTGTAACCTTTAGCCTAAGCAGCAAGTAGCAGAGTTCAAAGGGACTTCAGATATTATATGATGTTTATGCTTGTGATTTGCTGTTGTCTAAAATATCTCTCAAAGAAAAAATGTGGCTAGCTAATGCATTCATCATTGACATATATAATTTTTGATATGTGCTTCAGGTGGAATTCTAGGAAAACGAGCATAACCTTTCATCCTACCAAAAAAAAGTAAAAAAAAAAAATTAACTGGGAAAGTTGTACTCGAGCAGGAGTCTTGTAGTTGCAGCTATATGTCAAGTGGCTGCTTAACAAGTTTTTCGACTAATGAATATTTGAAAGCAATCGCCTTTCCCTTGACAGTTTATCAAGGCGGAATCTTTAATCCTTTAAGAGAACGCTCTCTCTCTCTCTCTCTCTCTCTCTCTCTCTCTCTCTCTCTCTCTCTCTCTCTCTCTCTCTCTCCTGGCATAATGTCAGTGGTTTATCGTTTTGCTCTCTTTAGATTCAAGGAAGAATCTGCCGATATTTCGGGGAAGTGATTTGCCCGTTTTTTTTTCTGAAGATGTGCCGATAAGTTTTTTTTTTTTTTTTTTTTTTTTTACAAGGGAGATTTTGTGTTGGAAGTAATATTTTTACTTATGAGAGTGTATTTTTATTATCTGAGGAAACGCTTTGCCCTATTAGCTCAAAGGAACGGTTGGTAGTTTTTTATATGGTGTGGCCTTTTTTGGAAACTTTTTTTGTAATCAGATAAATCAGCTGTTTGTTGTTAAGGGTTTGCCCTTTTAGTTCAAATATAAATTTGTAATCTTCACTACGGATACGTTTGTCGTTTTCTTGTGGTTTTTCTTTTTCCTCCTTTTACAGGAAAAGTTAGACTATGCCAGTTTTTTTTTTAATGTTCTTGGTTGTTATGAACTCTCTCTCTCTCTCTCTCTCTCTCTCTCTCTCTCTCTCTCTCTCTCTCTCTCTCTCTCTCTCAAGTTCATTGAACTCCTCCTGGGATAATATCGTTGCTTTTAAGAGGCACGTATCCAACCATTCGTAACGGTGCAGTCAGTATTCACAGAAACAGATAACACACGTATGTTTATAGTTTGGTTGGAACCAGGATATCCAATAATGAATTCGTAAGGGGATATTTGTAACGATTTAAGCGTTCCAAGAAACAATTAGCATATTAGTCTTGCAGTTCACTTTGTAGGTTGTAATTGGGTTGTCCTCCCTACATATGTTTGATTTTGTACAAGTGTTTTGGCTTTATCGTTGAGGAGAATCAGCCTTCCGTTTTTAACTAAGCAGTTGATTAACAGCTGTCTCATTTTAGTCTGACTTTTTGTTTACTGCGTCTGAAAAAAATATTTTATGTTAGTCACATAATTGTGCTTTAACTACTGACCAAAGGGTGAAGCTGTGTGTGTGTGTGTATGTATGTATGTATGTATGTATGTATGTATGTATGTATGTTTGTATGTGTGTTGAGTTATCGTCTGTGTATGGAGGTACGAAGATATAAATGGAGGAAAATTGACATATTTGCGTGTGCATGGTTGTACGTATATATGGGTAGATTAAAGTTTTATACATATTTTTACTTCATAGTGTATATTGTTTATTGACATTTTATTGTCGTCATGTACGGATATCACACGAGCAAAGTAAAAACTGTTGTTATATAAGTGGTAAGTTAAGCACTGTAAGTTTAATGATGTATGTGATAGTTTCATTGTTAATACAGCTTAATTAATGATCCCATCATTTCACAGTTTAACAAATTAAAAACTAAAGTAGAAGATAAAGAAAAAGAAAACTTGAAAAGTGCGGGGTGAAAAAAGCGACCTGATTGGTCCCGGGCTGCCTGGATGGTCTCGCATCCTCCTTCATACGCCAAATGGAAACTTTGATTGGTCAGTGAGAAACAGGAGGCCCCTGCGTGTCCTGCTGAGGAAGAGAATGGCATCTGTCCTCTGAGCAAAGATGTTACAGTAGGAGACACGAGCTGGGATCTCTCGTGATTTTCGCCATCTCATTGATGAGAGTCCTCGGAAAATAGTCTCCCTCCTTCGGCGTCTGTGGAGAAACGGCGGTGGTGGCGGCCGAGTGTCTCTGTCCCCAGCTTTTCCAGGAATTCCACCTGTGTTTGCCGACTTCCGCTTCCATCTGTGGGAGTCGCAGAAGGCGAGCCCAGGTGTGCCTCCCTTCCTCCTTCCTTCCCTCCCTCCCTCCCCCCCCTCCCTTCCTGTCCCAGGAGGACGCCGACACCACCGAGATGCCGGCGTACATCGTGAAAATCCGGAAGCGGGAGGACATCAGTTGCCTCCCGGGCATCCAGAAAAACGGCACCACCGTCTACAAAATCCGTCTCAACAACAACAATAACAATAACAATAACCTCAACAATAACAACAACAATGACATTAATAAAAGTAACGGTGTGATTCCGATAGCGACTGTCAACAACAGGACCAGTTCTTTTACGGGGGGCGCCAGCCCCACGGTGCTCGGAAACCTCACGAACAGGACGACCTTGTCCACTGGTAACAACCAGACCGTGACCCTCATTAACAATCGGACCAACATCAATCATAGCTTAGGTAATCATAATAGTCTTAATAATAACGTTGTAAGTAGTAATGTCGTTCATTCTGACGCGCGTAGTGATAGTCCCGGTGTCGATGACAGTGTTGTTGATCTGCGTGATAGTTTGAGGCCCTTGGGCTACACGCTCGAGAAGAGGACCGTCAGGCTGGAAGACGTCTCCGGCAGAAGGAAGCTGTGCTCCTTCATCGGCAGGACCTCCGCCAGTAAGGTAAGACTTGACGCCAAGGCGTCTTGAACTGCCTCAAGATGTCTCCTTGTGGTGTTAGAAGTCTTAGCTCTTAAGTCATCGTGTGTCTCGTTTTTTTCTTATTACGGTATTTTCTGAAATGTATTATGTTCCATGCCATTTTTTGTAGAGTTTACTTTTGTTATTTAAAAAAGAAAAACATTGTGATGTTTTGGTTTGAATTTTTCGATTTTTCCTTAGACGTGCACTGAAAAGCTTCCATGGCACACTTGCATATGAATGTAGAATTTTTTATATACAACGAAGAAAAGTATAGAGTTTAAGTTGCTATCATTCGGAATACTTTCTCTCTCTCTCTCTCTCTCTCTCTCTCTCTCTCTCTCTCTCTCTCTCTCTCTCTCTCTCTCTCTCTCTATGAATTTGATATTAGGGCCTCTGGAGGAAGTCCCCAACTCAGCGACGTAGCAACTTTAGGAAATAGTTTTACTACAGGATGGTGACATAAAACAATTACGTAAATTGTGTATCGTCTTTGTACTGAACATGACGAGTCTGTAGCGTTACACTATGAACGATGTGTCTTCCGTTATTACTCTTTATTCTTTGTTCTCTGCTATTATTCGTTACCCTTTGTTCTTGTATTTGTAGATTAGTTGTGCGTTTTGCGTGTCACACACACACACACACACACACACACACACACACACACACACACACACACACACACATCTCTCTCTCTCTCTCTCTCTCTCTCTCTCTCTCTCTGCATGGCGTTAACTAGTGCCACATACCCCTTTCCGGGGTGTACTGGTTTCATACTCGCATAGCGTAGTATGTAGTTAATCAAAACTTTCAAGCGTAATAGGCAGAGCTATAGCGTTTATCTTCTAATTAATATATCTACTTGCATGTTTGTACATGAATGTCAATACGATCGTGGTGCTTATTTAATTTTTTATGCTAATTTTAACATCAACTGATTTGAACAGCAGCTTTTCATACTGTTAGAAAGCAAGTCTATGGAAAATTACCAATAAATGAAAAATTGTTGTAACTGATTTTTTTGGTTAATTTATCGTTACGTTGAGGTATGACACCTTCTCTGTTTATGCTTTCACTAGATTTCAGCGCCCCATTTCGTCCAAGCAATTAGTATTTCGAAGCGACCATCGAACGAAGGTCACATGACTTCATTTGCAATTGTAAAACGAAACATCTCGGTAAATGTTTTCACTCCATTCAATTAACTTGCCATTTGGAGACATCCTATTTAAAGCTGTGCCTTGTGTTCAGAATACAGTAATATGTTAGATTGATGGTGACAAGATAACTCGTTATCATTTGTCGCTGAGGTAGATTAACTGGCTGAACTGCGTTTAAATCAGGGCATTAATCCGAATATCCGGAGATGGTGGCACTTGACTTTTCAGTAAGGCATAGCGTGTAAATACTCTTCAAATTAAGATAGCAGAATGTTGTTATCAGGGGAGGGTACTCTTCAGTTGTGGTTTTATTACCTAATATTTAGCTGAGCCGTGGTTATTTATCGTCTCACGTAATACGCAACGTTACAGAGAAGCTGTAAAGTTAAGGCTCTGAGACTGTCGTCTACTTGACCTAGAGTAAACCTTGCCCCGAGGCAAGTTAAGGGTATTTAATTCCCAGTCCCCGTATTCATCCCGTATGCATCCTGGATTCCTACACTCCCCCTCCAGTCCCTGAAGTTTAACTAAGCCCCCTCTCCTGAGGCTAGTTTCTCCCTGCATAACTCCCGCCTCCCGGCCCTTTCTCTGTCCTAGTGACTTGGCCCCCCATACTAATGACTGCCACTCTTCAGGTAGCGTTTCTGCGTAGTATGTAGTGATTCAAGTCACATACTATATTTGTTCTATCCCTTCTATATGAGGTTTGGGGTTGTGGGTGTTGGTAAGAGAGCAAGAGACGTATTGCCTTGAGACCATTGCTATCTATTAGAGATATTAATAGGAGATTCTAAGGAATGATTTTTCGTCAAATCAAACAGCTTCATCTAATGGGGTAGCTCGAGAGAGAGAGAGAGAGAGAGAGAGAGAGAGAGAGAGAGAGGACCTAGAGATTCCGCTATAACCAAACCTCAGCTGCCAAACCGTGGAGAGAGAGAGAGAGAGAGAGAGAGAGAGAGAGAGAGAAAACAGGACCTATAGATTCCGCTGTATCCAAACCTCAGCTGCCGAATCGCGAGTGGATGACCCCTCTGCTCAGAAAAACTCTATATAGCATTAAGCCACACCGTACACTTAAATGGTGTTTATACATAAAAACAATACGTGAATGACAAAATTAAACAAATGTAATTAAATTGAAAGGCGCGAAAAGAGGACATTAATTATTTGATAAAATGAGAACAAGAGTAGCCTAAATGCCTGAATGATAAAATTAAGCAAATTGTAATTAAATTAAAAGGTGAGAAAAGAGGACATCAGTCATTTAATAAACTGATAAAATGAGAGCAAAACTAGTCAATACACCTGAATGGAAGCCAAGGAAATATCTTAGATCTTTCTACCTGGCCGAGTGCTTCGGCATCACCTCACCCCAGCCCGATTCGCGCGAGTAGAGTCTCCTCCGTGTTAGTTCGAGTTTCTTCATTCAAGGCTTCATGGAAGAGGTTGTAGTGGCTGTTAGAAATGCATAGGCTATATGTCTTGTAAAATTAAATTAACCATTACTGCGTGTAGATATATGTATGTATGTATGTATCTATATTTGTACACTATATATGTACGTATGTATGTATGAATGTATGTATGTATGTATGTATGTGTATATGTATATATATGTGTGTGTGTATATATATTGGGATGAGGTTGCTAATCACATACCACTTAGCCTCCCCTTAAAGAAAAAAATAATAATAATTTCAACACCAGACGTCACAATGAGAGTTTTCGTGTCGAGAACGAATCGTGACGTCACACATCTTTTTGTAAATGTCATTTGGGAAATGACAGAGTACTGTATTTCAGTAGATATCTCGGACGATATCTTCGTTGTTTATCGTGTATCTTATCGAGTGTCCATTTTTATCTCGCGTGGATATATAGCAATTACGTTCCGTCGCCAGCTTGGAAAGATGTATGCTGTGGTTTTTTTAACTGGGGTCAATCTCCTGTTGCGTTGGGTGTTGTGATACCCTTGAAGTGTTTGTTTTAAACTGGCTGAAACGTTCAGGTTCAGTTCGATATGTTTTCTATGAAAAGAATAA
>NC_089747.1:16747500-16767500 GCF_040412425.1 Macrobrachium rosenbergii
TTCTCGAAAGGACTTAGTTTTCTCGAAAGGACTTAGTTTTCTCGAAAGGACTTAGCTTTCTCGAAAGGACCTAGCTTTCACGAAAGGGTATAGCTTTCTCGGAAGGACTTAGCTTTCTCGAAAGGGCATAGGTTTCTCGAAGGGACGTAGCTTTCTCGAAAGGAAGGTGTTGACTTTCTGTCGGTCATAAAAAGAGGGGAATGAATGTTTGTTTGACAGAAGCAGAGAATTTGTAAATAGCCTGCCTTCAGATTTCCTTCCATGATATATTCTCTCTCTCTCTCTCTCTCTCTCTCTCTCTCTCTCTCTCTCTCTCTCTCTCTCTCTCTCTCTCTCTCTCTCTCTCTCGTTGCCTCTGCGTTGTCCTGACAGTTGTGCCAAGACATAAAATAGATGACGGAATGAGCCAAGTTGCCATTTATTTGTGCAGTAGGTCAAAGCACCCGGTCTCTTCGGCTTTTTTTTTCGGCCTTTTTTTGCCTTCATGTAACTATTGCCCTGAAATTTTTTGTAGAGATACAGTCTTCTGCGTAATAGAGAGAGCCTTTATTACTTGAATCTCATTTTCATTCGCATTTCGTAATACAACCTTTTTTTCCAAAGATAAAAGTTTTATTCTGTGGATGATGGGACATCACATTTATAACTCTTGGTTTTTCCTACCATATGAAATTTACCAGATTGTGAATAATAATAATAATAATAATAATAATAATAATAATAATAATAATAATAATAATAATAAGAGTAAGAGTATGTAAGTTTTGCCATGGTCATGTCCTTGTTGTCCCTCCTACGTAACAGTTGTAAGTTAACGCACTTTCTCTTCCCATTCACCAGTTGTATTGAAACACACACACACACACACACACACACACACACACACACACACACACACACACACACACACACACACACACACACACACACACACACACACACAAAATAAATCTCCAAGCATTTGCATTTTGCCAGTGAAAGTATCATTCAAGACTTCTTGTCCCAAGAATGAAATTGTTTTCAGACTGGGAGGTTCCATAATATCTTTGATAAGGAGAACGTCTGACATTTGTGCCGTGTACTTCAATTTATGTACACCATCCTCCATTATATTTACGAGCTTTTTTAAATACATTTGTTTTTTATCTATAAGCTTTGGGGAAGGATCTCTGTCGCCTTTAACATTATCCTCCAAGAGCAGGAGATAATTATTGTCTTGCTTACTTTCACATTCATTGGCTCAGCCTTATTGTGCTTTGTCACTCGTCAGGGCCGTGGGACTAATATGTGCTGCATAAATGAGTTTAAATGGTACTCCGTTTAAACTCATTTATTTATTTGTAGATTATTATTATTACTTCTATAACGGATTGTCACTCGTCAGGGCCGTGGGACCAATATGTCCTGTATAAATGAGTATAAACGGTACTCCATTTAAACTCATTTATTTATTTGTAGATTATTATTATTACTTCTATAATGGATTGTCACTCGTCTGGGCCGTGGGACCAATATGTACTGTATAAAGGAGTTTAAATGGTACTCCATTTAAACTCATTTATTTCTAGATTATTGCTATTACTTCTACAGCGGATTGTCACTCGTCAGGACCGTGGGACCAATATGTGCTGTATAAATGAGTTTAAATGATACTCCGTTTAAACTCACTTATTTATTTGTAGATTATTATAATTATTACCTCTATAACGGATTGTCACTCGTCGGGACCGTGGGACCAACATGTGCGGTATAAATGAGTTTAAATGGTACTCGATTTAAACGCATGTATTTATTTGTAGATTATTACTATTATTACTTCTATAACGGATTGTCACTCATAAGGACCGTGGGATCAATACGTGCTGTATAAATTAGTTTAAATGGTACTCCGTTTAAACTCATTTATTTATTTGTAGATTATTATTATTACTTCTATAACGGATTGTCACTCGTCAGGGCTGTGGGACCAATATGTGCTGTATAAATGATTTTAAATGGTACTTCGTTTAAACTCATTTATTTATTTGTAGATTATTATTATTACTTATGTGACGGATTGTCACTCGTCAGGGCCATGGGACCAATATGTGCTGTATAAATGAGTTTAAATGGTACTCCGTTTAAACTCATTTATATATTTGTAGATTATTATTATTACTTCTGTAACGGATTGTCACTTGTCAGGGCCGTGGGACCAATATGTGCTGTATAAATGAGTTTAAATGGTACTCTGTTTAAACTCATTTATTCAGTTGTTGATTATTATTATTAATTCTATAACGGAATGTCACTCATATTTATTCAGTTGTTGATTATTATTATTAATTCTATAACGGATTGTCACTCATCAGGATCGTGGAACCAATATGTGCTGTATAGGCTAAATGAGTTTAAATGGTATTCCTTTTAAACTCATTTATTTATCTGTAGATTATTATTATTACTTCTATAACGGATTGTCACTCGCCAGGGCCTTGGGACCAATAAGTGCTATATAAATGAATTTAAATGGTACTCCATTTAAACTCATTTATTTATTTGTAGATTATTATTATTACTTCTATAACGGATTGTCACTCGTCAGGGCCGTGGGACCAATATGTGCTGTATAAATGAGTTTAAACGGTACTCCATTTAAACATTTATAGATTAATAGATAATTACTAATATGACGGATCGTATTAATAGGTATTTGTTGAAATTTGAAAACGAGCTTTTTTTGGGGGAAAAAGTTTATGCAAAAAAAAATAAAAAAACTTGTATTCAGGTATCGGTAGGTCATGAATTCGTTGTACACGGTCACCATTTATCAGATTGGTTATGTTTTAATGACGACTCGAAGTTTTTTATAGTTGGCTGCCTCAGTCCGTTAATCCGTTTATTCGTTAATCCGTTTACTCGTTGATCCATTTATTCGTTAATCCGTTTACTCGTTAATCCGTTCATTCACTAACCTATCTCCGTTACCATGACTTAGGATACATCCTTTTTTTTTTTTGTCCCCTTTTTTTTTATTAATACCTCGTTTCTGTCGCCTAATGACTAAAAGGGTTATTGATTCGTTTGTTTATTGAGTATTTATTAATGAGTCAAGTTTTTCACAGCTCCTCCACCCTGATAAGGATGTATGTAATTGTTGCTCCCAATACTGTCCTTTAGAGGTGGACGATGAAGAACTTCGACAGTTTCGAAGATTGAGCTCAGAGATTGTGGAAGCATAATCAGACCATGATGGGGATGAAAATGTTTTAAATACACACACACACACAAGTGAAAATAAAAAATTAAATACACACAAGTGAAAATAAAAAAAATAACAAGGTAATGTTTACGCATTACGCCAAATCGAAATGAAAAAAATGGAGATGATGTTCACACGTTACACCAAAAATCACCTTAAAACTTTTTGTCAGTGTACCTCCGACTATAACTTCGTAACACGAAACCATCTATTTTTCTCCGGATATAATAGAAACCTCATCTTTTCAAGTTTTAATTTTTACATTGTTTTCGCGAGTAGCGACGTTAGTACGAAACCCACAGAGAAGACAGTTTTATTGGTGAAGATCTTAATCACAAATGTGGTGAGGGCTGAAGATTTCCACTGGTCACGCACCTCCCAGGAGCAGTTCTGCCCTCCGGGGATCGTTGCGACTTCAATAAGATTTGTGTGATGAAAGGCAGGTCTCATCTGATTAGAGGGTAGCTTTTATTATTGACCAGTATTAGTTCTCAGTGAAGTCTTAATCGTTATTGTTACCAAATTGATATTGGAAGTGGTTTGGCTGCGGTTTGTTTCTTTAGTGTTTTTTTTTTCTTAAAGACAAACATGGACACACAGGGTAGTATAGATTTGACAAGTTCAATAAAAAGTTGCATGGCCTTCAGTAACATCAAACAGAAAGGTCTCTTTGCTGACTGTAATTAATTCATTTAGATACTGATTCTACATTCTCTCTCTCTCTCTCTCTCTCTCTCTCTCTCTCTCTCTCTCTCTCTCTCTCTCTCTCGTAGGTTGCCAGTTCCTGCAGACGAAAGTTTAAATGAGTGTATTATCCTTTCTTCCACTGTCCCTTTTAGGGATCGCTTCAGGTGTACTATGAGATTTAAATTCACTGGCTGTGGACCTGCGATTTCAGTTCGTACAAATGTTAGAGTTGTTCAAATTTAGTGACTGAACAGTATTACAAAGTTGACTGAAAGCTGGGTCTTTGATTGGGGACTTCGTTATATAGGCCTGCCTCTATATATATATATATATATATATATATATATATATATATATATATATATATATATATATATATAATATATATAATATATATATATATATGTGTATAGACATACATTTAAATATATAATATATATACTGTATATATATACATATATATATATATATTTGTATATGTTATATAAATGTATATATAAATATATATTTATATTTAGTTATGTGTGTGTGTGTGTGTTTTAGCAACCTCAACCCTAGAGACTGTCTGTCTGAGAAACCGGTGGGCTGTACCGATTATGTTGTTGTTTTTGCTGTTGTTAGATTAAGTTGACACCTTGAAGAGCCCGTAGGAAGAGACTTGGGCCTAATTAAGGGATTTTGTGTGTTAAATTGTCTGTGAATGAAATGAGATAATAAGGTAAAAAGAGGAAAGATGAGTATATCATATGAAAAACTAAAGAAAATTCATGTTGGAAACTCAGTGGCCAAGAATTGCAAAATACATATTAGATAGTTGTGTTAAAGAAATGGACAGGAATGGAATCTGTAGAGAAAGATGGAGCGGTTATCTGTATAGAGTAAATGAACACCAAATGATAGAGAGAGAGAGAGAGACTACTTATTTCATTTAACAGGGAAGACTGGCCTTGACGCAACCGATTTGATTATTTCGTTATAACCTTCCTCATCCTCCTCCTCCTCCTTCTCCTCTTTTGTTTCGCAGATCACTCAAGCGATAAGCTGTTTCTTGCTCTGCCGGGAGATTATGCAGTACGTTAGGTCACACTCTTTATGACGGAGCGAAGGAATGGCCTTTCCCCTGCCTTGCAATATCCTGGTGATGGTCGTTTCTCTGCTTTTTGTCTTGCTGTGACTGGTAGTATCGCAATTTTTTCCTAATGAGAATTCCTAGAAATCTAACCTGTGTTTGCGGCTTAACTTTCTACACAATTCTCAAGCTGCGGCTTATGTGGCTTTGCATAGAGATATTATTTTGATATACACTTATAAATGAATTTAAATAAGTAACGTACTCAGTTATGGTGCATTGAAATTTTTCCTATTATGCTCAGTGCCTTAGCTGCGTTCAGGAGGGCCATTAGTGTTTTGGACGGACCACGAATATCATGAACACTCCTTTAGGGCGGCGTTCAATAAAGCCGCTACATTTTAGGCAGGAACACGGCCTTGGTGAACACACCTTTAGGGTCAGGTTCAGATATGACTCTTGCTGCTTTTGAGAACTATTCACGGACTCAGCGAACTTACGTTTGGTGGCACGTTCAGTAAGTCTGTTATTGTTTTAAGCAAATCACGGACTGAATGAACACGCCCCCTTTTTTGGGAGGGATGTGGTTTTACAAGCATCAGCTCCAGGAGCGATTGACTTTTGCCCTTTTGGATTGGACGTGGCCGCTTATCGAACTTTCTCCCTCTCTCATTTAGTCCCATTTTCTCTCTCTCTCTCTCTCTCTCTCTCTCTCTCTCTCTCTCTCTCTCTCTCTCTCCATTTACCTTTGATAATTATCCACACCAGCTATTGAGATAAAAGGACGGAATTTAGGGCAGCCATATCTAGCGTTTATTGACATACCTTGTTCCTTGCCCTTTGGTTTTATACCCGTGGTCAAAATGTAAAACTGATAAAGGCTTATTTACAACAGGGTAAATCTTGACCCGCTAAACAAATCCTTTATTCACTAAAAGGTACATTTTCCGTCTGATCCTACGCTTTGTTTTTTTTTATTTTTTCATTTTTTATTTCTCATTCATCGCCTCCTCGGATCACTGAAGTTGTCTCTGAAGTAAGTGATTCCGGTTTTAATGAGGTCAGGTCATAGAAACAAATTATTGAAGAATTTTAGCAAGTCACAGAGGCGCGTTCTTTCATTTTTCGTGTGGTCCCAAGGATACATTACATATTTCACACATTTTTACGTATTTTCATCGTGTCACAAAATTTACCAACTTGATTTTAATGAAGTCATGAAAAATAAACTCGTAGTTTTCCCCCTCGTGTCACCAAAACGAATTCTTCACATTTTTTTTTTTCCGTGTCCGCCGAAGCTAACGCTCGTATTTTCTCTGGAAACCTGCTCACCGAGCGCCTATCTTTATACGCCATTAAGACGACTGAACGAAAGCGTGAAAGTATGCGGAGGGCAGCAGGACATTTTCTAGCGACAGGAAGGGAAATGATTTAAACAGACCCTGTCTCCGATGCAACTTGCTCGACTCGTTTTCCCCTTTGTTATTTTCGCTCTTTTTGGACGATGGGTGTGCCATTGTCCCGCTCGGTCGAATCGAAGAGAGAGAGAGAGAGAGAGAGAGAGAGAGAGAGAGAGAGAGAGAGAGAGAGAGAGAGAGAGAGAAACAAGGAGTGGGCGGGTAGTGCAAGGTTGTGCTCGTTAGAAAATCAACCACAATTTTCTTATTAAGTGGAATTATAACTGAATTACGACTTCAACAGGTTTTGAAGCCGATTACGAATGCGCCCTTAAACCCCCCGCCTCACCTCTCCCTTCCCCACCCTCCCCCCAGTCTTTGATTTCTGCTTTAGGTGTGGCTGCGTGCGGTGAAAATTACTGAGGGGAAACTCTTCTGTCATTTTTACCATCTGGGCTCAGTTTCGAAATAACAGTATATACAAGAAAATTAATTGATTAAGATCCTGAGATTTACTGGAATGGAATTTTATTTTGTTTGGGAATTTCCTTTAAAAAAAGAGCATTGAGAATGAATGAGGTTAATATCGGTAGTGATCTCTTTTAAGAGGAATGTATCTCTATATTTTTATCTATTTTTTTTCTGGTTTTCATATGAAGTTAGATAGAGATAATAACTTCATTAAGTATGGGAGAAGATGACAGGTTTAGTTAAGAAAAAAATGTGACTTGTAATTGCTTGATAGAAGAGATTACGTACAAGTATACAGAATGATGGACAGAGTAGTCAAGAAGGAAGTGAAAGAGAGAACGAAGGCAAGTGGTGAAAATAGAGGGTTGAAGGTGAGCAAGATCTTCGGGAAGGATGAGAAATTGTTCCACGGAGAAGTGGACTTAGCTTTAGAACAAAAGCTACTTTCTGGACTAAATGCAGTAATGGCTATATAAAGTTAGCATTTTGAAGAATTGTTGGAGAGGGAACTTAGAAGAGAGGTAGAGCTGAATTTTTAACAAGAGCGTAAAGGGTTAGTAAGAGTTTGTGAATGCTTGCACAAGCAACTGCTAGGGTGTGAAAAGGGCAAGTAAGAAGTCGAAAAATAGAAAGTCACCAGGCGTTGATGTGATTCATGTGAGTTGCAATCGTACTCTGTTGTTATGGGAGGACTCGTGTAGCTGACCAGGGTTTGTAAAGTATGACTGGATAAAGGAAAAGTCCTTTAGGATCTGGTGAGAGGAATATTCAACGGTTTCATTGTATGAAAGTAACATAGGTGACTTTAAAAAATATAGGGCTATAACATTCTTTAGTATACCATGTAAGATTGACAACAGGATTTTGATTTCGAAAGTAAAACAGATTATGGAACGGTTAATAAGAGAAAGACAGTGTCTGTTTAGACAAGAAATAAGGTGTATGGATCAATTGGTCATGAAAGAATCTAGAGAGAGTTTTAAATGTAAAAATAGAGAGCTTTACTTGGCATACGTGTATCTAGAAAAATCTTAGGGTAGAGTCAATATGGACAGTGTTGACGATGTTTGCTATATATGAGTAAGTTTTTGAAGGGTAAAAGTGGTCTGAGATACGGGTTTGTTTTGTTTCAAAGGAGGTTTTATATCTTGATAAAATGGAGGGATATGATAAGTTAGAGGCAGGAAATGAGATAGTGGTGAAAAGTTCTTGTAAAAAACTGAGTTGTTAGTGGACTGTGAAATGGTTCATGCTTACAAAGGATACAGCATTGATTTAATTGATTTAGAATAATAAAGGGAACCTGCAGAAACTATGAAAGACCTTGGACATCTTTTCAAGGCGAGAGGAGTAAATGTCAGCTAGAGTAGGGTTATGAGAGTAAGTGGAAACTATAGTAGGAGATGGAACTTCATGTTTATATGGACGGTGGAAGAACGAAAGCATTTTATTTGTATAGGGATTTGACATTTAATTTTTTATAAACGAGAAGGGTAGGATGAAAAGAGAGGTGTAATGTTGTCTGTTTCCGCAGTAACAAGTTCAACATTTACATCCTCAAGAGAAGACGTGTAGAGTAATTCAAAGTACGGAGGATATTGCCAGTGGACTACGCGCCTTATAAATCTGAAATTCATTTTTGTAGATTTCTTAATTTGGTTCTGTGACGGTCTTCAGGTGTCGGGAGTTTTGAGCGTATCGGCCGCAATGTTCCCAGCTGGCGGAAGGCCAGTTTTTCTGGCAGTTACATTCTGGAGGGAATTCTTGCGTAATGTTTTTTGGTTAAAAGTCTTCAGTGCCAGTTATCGTAACGAGTTTCCGTTATAGCCGGTAGTGTGGCGGGGCATCGTAATGGCTTCGTAAGTTATATTTAGTGATCAGGTATTTTAGAAGTTTTCGACATAGCGAGAAGGGACTGGATGAACCTTGGGAAGTCTTTGCCTGGTTTTGGCAGGTTGTAGGAGAAATTGTTGAAGAAATAGTGCCATTTAGATTGGTAGATAGTTGCCGGATTTATGTTAAATTATGTATGTTAAATGCATGTGGAGTAATATTGTCGTGATGTTGTAGAAACTTCCGAAATAGTAGGTAATGGATGGATACCTTAAAAGTTTTCGGAGTAGTAGGTCGTGGCTGAATATCGCAGAACTCCCTGAATAGCATCGAGTGCCTGGAACCTTCCAAAAAATATCATCAAAAGAATCGAAATAGGACCAGAGCCAAATGAAATACACATGTGCTAAGTTGATTGGCCAGTCCTCTGTTATGATGATCCCCGCCAATGTCGATATGTGGGAATAAACATTACGTGTGCTAATGCCAATGACAGCCACCCTATAACGAATGATGGGTACAGATACCGCCTGGTATTTTGGTATGGGCCATACCTCTCCCCCTACCGTATCTGGGCATAGGAGACGGGTGCATGAAAATCGGCAGTATTAAGGCTGCGGTCTTGGCAATAGAGCGGTTCTCCCATAACGTCTTCTGCATACCCAATGAACACCGGTTGACCCTCTAATTGATGATGGGGATTGTTTTGGAAAGGGGGGTATGATAACACCTTATACTAGAGAAAGGGGAGACACTGCTGCTCCTCCTACCCTGTTCTTACCATCCTTTCTCCCATGGCATCTGGAAGGGTTGATGGCCTCAAGAAATGCGAGTGGCCTTCTTTAAGGACATTGCTCTTCAAGACTGGAGGTTCAAATGTTGCTATCCCCCGGACCACACTGGCGAATATTTTGCTCTTAGTAACCACCTGATACTTTGACCGGCTGATGTGGAATGATTTAGGAGGTAACTGGCATTGCAACCCTGGAGGCCATTGACACCCCACCGGTTATTTTACCCTTCCGTTTTCTCTCACTCGAGGGAGGATAGATTTGAAGGCCTTTGTCCTAGGAACTTTTATTGAAGGCACAGATTTTTTTTTTTTTCCAATTTAACGTTCATTTCGGAAGTGGGGCAGTTTTTATTACTCGATTGCTCTAAGAAATTATTGTTCGATTTATGTTACTTTGGTTTTCCTCTTCGTCCCTAAGAAGTGCACCTGTGATGAAATGATGTGACGCTGCTTTAGTAGTTTTTTCAAATAAGCACATTTTATGGCACCTTCAGCTTATAATGCCTTTTAGAGGAAATTTGTATTTCCTTCAGAATCGATTTAGTTACATTGGTAAAGTCTGTACTTCATGTTTGTTTTAAGAATAATTAATATAGGTTTATATATATATATATATATATATATATATATATATATATATATATATATATATAATATATATATATATATATATATATATATATATATATATATATAATGCGTGTGTGATTTGCGTAAATTATCATTTGGAGATGAATCAGGCAAGTATTTAAATTTATTCTACGAAATTGCATTCTTTCCTCTCTTTGTACTATATTTTGAAAGTAAACAAAAAATGATCGAAATTTATCTTGACGGCTACAGGGTGTATTGATAACTTTTTAGACGTGTTTTTTCGTATATTTTATAAGTTGCCCTCGGGAACGAATTGCTACAAAATTTTCTCATAACTCATAGCTGCAGATGGTGAACGTCTCGAAAACTTTCTAAAGATCCCATTTTGGGATCTGTCTCAGATTTTGTACATGAGAAGAAATTGTAAATGATAATATAGTTTTTGCGTTTTTCCTCACTAGTTTGTGCTGCTTTTTAAACTCAGGCGTTCTTGGGGGTTCAGTGATTCGAAGACTTGAAGATCCGTTGGCTATGTTGTTTGACGGTCCTGTTAGGTTGGTTTGGTTATCATTTATTTGAAATTAACATGTCTTATTTGCCGAGGTTCGGTTATTGTCACTCCTCTTATAAAGACAATGTCTTCATGTTTCACAGTAAATTCAAAATCATGAAAAGTCTAAGTATAAATGTATTGATCAGCTTTCTTCTTGAGATTATTTTTTGCTACAGTAGTGGTCAAAAGTGCAAATTGCACTATACATGGACCCAGACCAGTAGTGATTTGTCGAAATATATGATTTTTTTTATGGTAATTAATGGTCTTCTCTTTTTTTGTGCCTTTAGGCCTACTTGAATAAAAATAAGAAAATATAAATAAAAGTAAGTGTACTAACAAAGCACTTAATTTTTTATATTTGTAAAAAAAGAAGGCCGTACAAAATACGTGGGTTTGTTGTGGACGCCCTCAAAATGTCCCTGCGTTTGAAGACTAGTGGAGCTGTATGTTGCTATAATATGCCCATTCGTACCACTCTATGCCCATACGCACTGCCGCATTACCATATACCCTTCTCTGAGTGAGTGATGTTCTAAGGCATCCTTGGTGACAGCTTCACCTCCCCCCCCCCCAACTCTCCATTCCTCAGAGTAAAAGTATCATAACAGGGAGCCTTCGGCCTGATCAAAAGACAATCTCCTCCCTTCACCAGTGTCCCCGTTTTCTCTTTAACAAAATGAAGGACAAATATGGTTGACAGGAAAATACGGAGGTGCCTATCAGGGAGAATGTCGACAACGGCGACTGAATACGTAAGGAATACGCCTCGAAGAGATGGCAACCAGTCACTCCTGAGGGGAATGGTTAATTTGGCCGAGAGGGAGTTTCTCTCCGGGGTGACTGCAAGGACACAATTTGGGAAGGGCTTCCAGTGTGATTGTCCTCGGTTAGGTCGCTTCATTGTTTATGTCTGTTATATATTTCTATTTTCCAGTTTCTGCCAGCCAAGATTCGAGCTCGTGAGCGTATTTTCCAGCCGTAAGGTTAGTCAGAAAGTCAGAAGAGCTTCAGTTCAAGAGGTGAACTAACGGTCCCCATAAAGTTGCGGCGTCTTGATAAGTCCAGGAGCCAACTTGCTGTCCGCAAACGGCATTCCCATGTACCATAAGGGTGGCCTCTGGATGGGACATTATCATGGTAGATTGTTGTCTCCCGAAAGTCCTTGTTCCATTTGGTTGGTTTATTGGAGGACTCTTCTCCCTTCGGCTTCGTCTCCAGAACCACAATTATTTCGATTTGCCTTACAGACTATTAGGAGGCTCTCTCTCTCTCTCTCTCTCTCTCTCTCTCTCTCTCTCTCTCTCTCTCTCTCTCTCTCTCTCTCTCTCTCAAAAGCTCAAAAGTTCCTGAGTGCATTATTGAAGTTGCAGTAAATCTCATAAGAATTCCCTCCCTTATACACATCAGTTAATAAAATGTTTTGTTTGCTAGAGGGACATAGTAAAATCCAACCCATTTCAGTCACTTTATTTCCATGCCATTCCACCAAGTTCTGCGTGTAATGGGACTTTTAAATTCGAAGGTACAAGGTCAGATGGCCAGGAGTCTTTAGAATTAATTAAAGCCTTCGGTGCTGGAAGCCGGTTTTCATCTGCATGCGTTATGGTTTAACCATACCATCTCTACAGTATTCTTAATGAGCCGTTCAACATTGGAGAGACAGTCAGGACGTGATTATTACCGTGTGCAACGGTGCTAACGGAATCATTAACAGTTGAAGAGCCATTGGTTTTACTGATTTTTTTTTTCACTTAAGGCATAGGCATCTTTCTTTCTGATCAGTTTAAACTGCCCAAGCAGACCAAAAAATTTAGCTGTGATGGAGACATAACCAATTAATCGGTTATGTCTCCAGTTAACTAATATCATCCGCTAAGGCTTAAGGGAGCTTGCCAACGAGCATTCATATATTCTTTATTGACAAGGTATTGTTGGGTTTTCAGTCATTCGATTTTTCATATTTAGGTGGTGATGTAGACTGCTGACGGTTTTAGTTCCATGTGCCGTGTTAGTCATCGGTATCGGTTTGGAATATTTTGAGGTCTGGCCTAGGACCTGCCATGCTAGTGAGTTAACTAAATTACCTCTTCAGTGTTATGTATTATATTAAATATACTGTATACACACATACATATATATATGTATATATGTATGTATGTGTGTATATAGGGCGTCAATAACCTAGATGTTGGAACGCCAATTTTTGTAGCCATAAATCAATCATATATATATATATATATATATATATATATATATATATATATATATATATATATATATTATATATATATACACATATATATATACAGTATATATATATATAATGTGATTCTTGAAGCCTCTTTTCATAGATGTGCACATAGTGTCTTCTGTAACGCATGAGAGAGAGAGAGAGAGAGAGAGAGATGTGCATGGTGAAATGTATAATTAAAATGTTTAAAAGCTTTTGGTATTAAGTATAAAGGGATTGATGGGGTACCTCTATCTTTCGGAAGTCAATCGTTGGGATGTATTGCCAATAAAAGAAAGAGGTTGAAGTTGCCTGCGTAGCATGTGTACCTGAATGAGGATTGAAAGGGTGAGAAATGGGGGGGAGAGAAGTGGTAAAAAGGTTATCGTATGAGGGTAATTTAGTAAAAGAATGTATAATTTAAGACTTGTCAGGAGTGAAGACAGGAAGACAAAAATTGCTGAATAGAATGAATTGAAGAGGTATTGGAAAGGAAGGGCTGTAATGGAAGAAAACGCATATGAGTAAGTGAGTTAGAGGTGAGTGGCGCAGCGTGTGTAGTTAGTAAATGGAATACTGATTACAGTTTACGTGTATGAAGCCGGTAATGTTGTGGAAGTTAACGGCACAGGGGTTCATACACGCGTTAGTAGATTAGTTATGATTGTATTTTCTCTGGAGCCATTCATGTTTGGTGATATGGCCAAATATGTAAACTAACCAATTGTAATATAAATATATATATATATATATATATATATATATATATATATATATATATATATATATATATATATATATATATATATATATATATATATATATATATATGCATATGCAACTGTTTACATATTGTATTTCAATATTGTTATCGCTTCAAGACTTCTTTCACAAAGGCAACGATTGTCAGCACTTTTGGCTATAATTGTTGCCGTCCACGTCAAATGGCAATAAGTGTCCAGATTTTCTCTGGTGAAGAAGTTCTCATGTTAGTATTTCTTGAGAATAAGAATGAGTAATGAACGAGGAGAATCCGTAATTAAAGAAGTCATTTACGGTCTCAGGAGCGCAAAAAATTAATAGTACAATGAAAAGAAGTTTGTTTATTTGATATACTAGACAGTAGTAGCAAATGAACTTGAAAGTGTATGAAGTGATTGTATTTTAAAAATCGTATTTTGATGGGGTGTGTATAATTATTGTTTTATGCTGTAAGAAAGTGCTGGAGGTTCCGCCGAGTCCAGGGGACTTCGGCTACATATTCGGGATCGGTGAAATTTATTTTGTCCAAGTTCAAGGTAGAAAATTAATTTACGATTGCCTGCCTGGCCTAGGAAGTAGTCAAAACCATACGTGCGGAGATTAATTTAGTTTTTGTAGAGAAGAACTGAATAGTTAATCGCAAAGTTCAAGACCAAAACAAAATTTGCAAAAACCGGCAGCATGTTTTCAATTATGATGATCCAACATAACTCCCTTGCCCGAATGGGACATGAGAGCAATGCGGGTATGGGAACACCATGAGGGTAGGAAGCAATGCCCCGTGGCAGCCACCATGAACAGGGAAATATTTCGCTGCTAAGTGCACTAACCTCAATAAAACCGACCATTTCCCATTGAGGGCAGTTAAACCAAGACTAACTCCTCCGTGCGTGAGGGGATCTTCTCAACGAGAAGTCCTTCTGTTTCTATCCCGCGGGTCACCCCAGAGACCTTTTTGGTGGTCTCTCCGCTTAATTGGTTCGCCATTAGAACTCCTTCTGTCATTATATTGTCTCGTGGGAATTTTGTGGGAAGTGACTAATCCTGCCCTGCTTTTTGAGGGGAAACGAAAATAGAGATGGACTCGCAACTTTGATGTATTTTCTTTTCATCTCTAAAACTCAATTAATCGAAAGCTACTATCATTTTAGACAGCCTCATCTTTGCATTTTCGTGACTGTGGAACTTACTATGTCGGTATGGGGTATGTTCTACAATTTCATGCTTGATGGCATGGAGTATTTTTACTTTGATTTTTGAATTATATAATCGAAGACTCTCTCTCTCTCTCTCTCTCTCTCTCTCTCTCTCTCTCTCTCTCTCTCTCTCTCCGTCTTAAGCAAAACTGAATCCTGTTTTCATCTTTTACACTTCTTATACTTTGATTTTTAATGTACTTTCTGTAATTGTTCTGTGTTGATAATTTTTTTATTCGTGACGTTTTTATCCTTATTCTGTGTGTATTTGTCATAGTGAAGTGTCTTCAGAATTTTAACATAATAACCAATTTATTCATCATAAGCCTGCTCTGAAAGCTTTTTAGTATATTTTTTTATGTGTGTGGTAGTTCTTCATCCATACATAAATTTTTAATATTGATATAGAAAAGATTTTAAAGCCTAAGTTTTTTATTATTATTAAGACAATAAAAACCTCTGTAGCTTTTAATTTTCTTTACACCTTTAGATGCATTTACTTCCGTACACGCAGAATCCGAACGCTGAAGAAACTTACCTTTCCCCGGTGGGATTCGAACTCAGGCATGTTAAAAACGTTTATTTCAAAGGTTCCGTAAAGAGGAACACCTCTCCAGAGGACGTTGTCTTTGTTGTATCCTGCTTCTGTACCCGACAAAACAGGAACAGGAATTGCTGTGCTTATCAGCGAATGCCCCGTTTTATTGTTAACACCCTCTTCACGTTCTGGTCATGGAATGCACAACAAGGGAATTCCCCTAAACTCTTCGGTCGACGATTGTCGACGTCAGATGCTCTCTCTCTCTCTGTGTGTGTGTGTGTGTGTGTGTGTGTCCAGGTAGACGCACCATTTGCTTTGCATTTTAGAAATAGAAGAAAGTAAAAAAATTATCCAACTTCATCAGTAGAACTTTTATCAGGTTTATCAACTTGTTCAGTAGTGACTGACCCCTATTTAGTTAATTTTGCGGACGTGGAAATTTTGTTAAGTCTTCTATTACCCGACATCTGTGTTACTTATTAATAGACCCCTCAGATGATCCGGGTATGCCACAATTTACTCCGTTATTATTTCTCTTCTACTCTGTTCCCCCGTCATTCCGAATTGATTTCCCCTCCATGTGAGAAGACAGGCGATTGCAACTATCATGAAATTTTTATTTCGTTGGTGAATCAAAAATTATATCGAGTTGCTGAAAACTTAGGGCCATACTATTCTTCTTCTCCGTGTCTTCCACATTGACATTCTGTTTGATTAGCCGAGATTTGTCCGTGCACAAGCTGTAGGTTGGTTGGTTAGTGTGATAGACAGCATTCAGTACTAGCCTAACGTACAATCATTTAGATCTAATATCTTTTTACTGGTGGGAAAGCGATTTTTTTTAGGTGTTTTGCCTTTCTCAAATCTTAGGGGAATCATTCGCATACATAGGTTATGTTTGCAGTTCCATATATTAATCTCTCTCTCTCTCTCTCTCTCTCTCTCTTCTCTCTCTCTCTCTTACTTGCTGTTTTGAAAAATCCTCTCTGGACTTCAAGATTCTACCATAGACAATAGTCTCGTTTATTGTTCAAAGCTCTGGCATGTTGATGTTTCCTGTGTCATAGAGAGAGAGAGAGAGAGAGAGAGAGAGAGAGAGAGAGAGAGAGCATCTTGGTGAGTACGCTAGCTTTTAAACTAAACCGGCTAGAAATGACTGTTAATTAAAGAAATATCCGTTTTACTTATAGTTTTTGCACTGCCATAACGAGAAGTATGTATGGAAGCTTACTGCAAAATAAACGTAAGAATATTTCCTGTCTATATTTAGAGTATTCAAGAAGATGTATTTTACTTTTTTGTTTTTCATGGATGCACCACCGCCAAAGGCGTGGTCAGATCGACCGGATAGTTAAGCCGTTAAAGTTGTTTTATGGTTTGGGTGCCTTCGTTCTCCGTAGACCTCAGTAGGCTTACAAAATGGAAGATAAATAAATGATTTAAGTCTGTGGTTCTTAACCTGGGGGGCGTCAGCAATTTCCAAAGGAGGCCCGAGCCCTAGGGAAGAATAAAAATTCTCTAATTCGTTATTCTCCTAACAAGAGTCACTAAGAAGCAGTGTCAAGTATCTCACTAATTTATTCCCAAAAGAATAAAAACACCCCTTCTCTTTCTCTTTTTTATTTTTATTTTCCTTTAAATCTGGGAGGGAATTTTACTCACAGATCCAAGGGGGGAGGGGCGTGGAGGGAAGGACCAACTCTTAGAGGGGGCGTGGTAATGAAAAGGTTAAGAACCACTGATTTCAACGTTTCGCAGGAAGCACATGTCGAAGCCTAAAACGTTGCAGAACCTTTTCAGTCTTATCTAATACACGACTTTGATTAGTTATAAATTTTCAGGAGCTTGTCAGACTCCTTTTAGATTACCTGAACATGCTATTAAATCTCTCTCTCTCTCTCTCTCTCTCTCTCTCTCTCTCTCTCTCTCTCTCTCAGCATTACAGAATACTTTTTACTTAGCTCTAACATGAGTCATTCAAGTCTTACATTTTAGGCTTTATGTTAACCTTTTTTTGCTTAGGCCTGTTGGCACCCGGTGTATCTCTCTCTCTCTCTCTCTCTCTCTCTCTCTCTCTCTCTCTCTCTCTCTCTCTCTCTCCATGTCATAAGGAGCATTAATACGTCGGAACTTCGAACATTGTAGAATACTTTTCAATCCTATCTCTAGCGTGACTTTAATTCATGTCTAACATTTGACAGATTACGTTAACCTCTTTCCGTTTACCATTGTTGACACCCAATGAACTCTCTCTCTCTCTCTCTCTCTGTCTCTCTCTCTCTCTCTCTCTGTAGACTAATAGCTTAAAACATTGTCGCAAAGAGATAAACTATCTTTTTCGACAGGAAATGACCCAACACACCCACCTATTTGCTCCTCTCTTATCCCACTCCCCCACCCCCCCACAGCCCCTTACTAAGAAGGACATTTCCGTACACGAAATTATTCAATCAGAATGCTATAGGCAAACTTAGCAGTGGATTTCCGTTCTTTACGTAACGTAAGTTTGTTACGTTGTGCTCACGAATCCCTCTTTCTCATCCTGCGCGCTCACACACACACACACACACACACACACACACACACACACACACACACACACACACACACACACACACACACTTACTTTTATGCTAAATGTATTGTCTGTTGTGTGCAGTTACGTGAGGTGTGACACCGGGTGTTCTGTTAACAGGTTTTATTATGTTTTATTGAAAAACTTGGAAATGTTTACTTAAATGTTCAGATAAATGTAGGATACTTCCGGAAAACTTGTGGAACTAACTGAAATGGCGACGTGCCGTCGGTGTTTAAGAAGACATAATTAAAACCTTTGAGCCATTTTTTTTTTATTAGTAAGGACCGTGTGCTGATTTCTTAACACAAGTATGTATTTTTTTTTTGCTTACTACGTTGCCCATTCAAGCTGCAATTGTTGTTAGGTAACTGTCTGGCACTTGGAGACATTCTTCTTTCGTCATGCCCCGGTGTGTGTGTTTGTTTGTTTGTTTGTTTGTTTGTTTGCTCGCTCGCTCCCACTCACTTTTTTTCTAAACCTACCTCAATGATTCAGAGTATCTCACAGTTTGAGATTTCTAATTCCTAGTCTTCTGAGTTATTGGTACATATGACCTTAGGTATTTGTGTGTGTGTGTGTATATGTATGTATATATATAATATATATATATATATATATATATATATATATATATATATATATATATATATATATATATGTATATATATTATATATATATATATATATATATATATATATATATATATATGTATGTATGTGTATATATATATATATACATATATATATATCCCCAGAGAGAGAGAGAGAGAGAGAGAGAGAGAGAGAGAGAGAGAGAGAGAGAGAGAGAGAGAGGCTTGCATGGCATTAAGACCGGCTTTTGTGACCTTTTGTGTTTTAACAAGCTTTATTCTTGCTTCAGATAAGCCAGGCACAACAAAAGTAGGGTAGTATGCAATGGATGTTAGATTATTGCAGTAATTGTTTTCGAAATAATATTGTTGGCCATGCTTGATGTGAGAGAGGAAAGAAATTTGCAAAGAGAGAGAGAGAGAAAGAAAGAGAGAGAGAGAGAGAGGGGGGAGGGGGATGGCGTGGAGGAGGGTTTGAGAGACTTTAGTAGTAGAAGTGATGAGGCTTCTATGACATCTAAGGTTTCTTTTGGGGCTTATGCTCTTTGTGAACAGGCGCACCAAAGAGGCAGAGACAGAAGGAAATGCACAACCTTGCCTTTCGGGAAATTGGTTACCTGAACTGCTGCCATTTTGTTGATTGGTAGATTTGGCCTGGTTACTCAGACTGATTTCTTGACTTGTTTTAACTGCTGTTAGTGAAGGGTTTTTTTTTAAAGGTGGCGTTGGGGAAGTTTGTTTTAGTGGATAGCGACTTAAATGTTCGCCAGTTGAAAGGCTTATATTTATGTCTGTATTTTTCGATATGCTGGTATTATAATATAGTAAATTTAATCAAATTGTCCCGGTTTTGCGCCTTATTTCGGTGGGGAGAGGCTAGCCAAAAAGATTAAGGGCAAAGGCTAACCCTCCCATTTAGGTATTTCGGTGATATAGGTATAGAGGCATAGAAGTAAACTTATTCCTGCATACACACACACATTTAGGTACACAGATACACACACACACACACACACACACACGCATATATATATATATATATATATATATATATATATATATGTGTGTGTGTGTGTGTGTGTGTGTGTGTATGTTTGTGTGTTGTGTATATATATTATATATATATATATATATATATATATATATATATATATATATATATATATATATATATATATATATATATATATAGATGAATAAGGATTACAATTTAAAACAAAATTTGAAGGTACACCCAACGTGATTAAAGAAAACGTTGAAAAATACGAAGGCTTCATCATGGTAAGTCACGGTCAGGCCTAAAGTCAATGGAGTGGAAGAATAGAATCTTTTTTCGTAAAAAAAAAAAAAAAAAAAAAACTTGATCACGTGGAAGCAGTTTCGTGACTGGGCGATACCAGTTCGGTTACGCAAAACTGTAGTAGGTGTTGCTATTTTCATGTGGATCTCCGGTATTTCAGCG
>NC_089747.1:16772500-16790000 GCF_040412425.1 Macrobrachium rosenbergii
CCACAGCCAGACCTATAACACCAAACACATTCTAGGAGCCCTTTCGTTCTCTGGCAGACCCTCTGACCTTAAAGGCCTTCAGCATTCAACATCCAAGAAGAACCTTTTATTAGTTCAGCGACTTGTCTAACCTGTTCAATGTTGACGAGTCCGGAATGCGTGGAGGGGAATAATTGGGCGCTTTGCCGCGGCTCATTGGTTCTGAGAGAGGCCGAGGTTGTTGCAGTGTTATTATTATTATTATTATTATTATTATTATTATTATTATTATTATTATTAAAAATGAGCGAAAATATATTTAGTGTGATGCCCTGATGTTAAGGGAAAAAGGAGACAAGGAAATCAAGAACAAACGACAAGTCAGTAAATATAAAAGAAAAAAGCCGTATTCATTCTTAAATACCTTACAGGTCAGGAACACGTAAAGCAATGAACGGTCCATGTCATTTCGAATTGGTTAGAAAAAGCCTCTTATTTGTCATGTTACGGGGATTGGCGTCAGCAATCCCGTGATGACAGCGGTTACAATTTCCAAATCTTCCACAAAAGTTTTGTTATGGGAATTTAGGTACTGATAGTAACTGCAATAGACAAAGTTGTAGTAATGATAGTGATGGAAAATAATTTCAGTTTTAAGAGTAGTTTAGGATTGATATTGGGGATCGAATCAAGCTCGGAAGATTTCTGATGTCAAATAATATAGAAAATTATGACAAATGAATTATTGTAGTTTTGATCGTGATCATCGTTTCGACAGTAAAAGCAATGATTATGAGTGTGGTGATCGAATAAAACGGAAATATGGTTATTATGAAAATTAAACAGTTGAATGTTGTCACGAACTAAATCACTGTGATTGAACTAAATCACTGTGATTTTGAAGTTTGAAAATTAAAGTCATTTTGATAGTAGTTCAAGCTCAAGGGGAGAAGTCTCTTCACTCACTAACTGTCTTCTCCATTAAAAAAAAAATAAATCCATTGGCCCTCCTCGCGTGTTTTCATTTTTAAGTGCTTGCGTTGTAAGTACTACAAAGATGATGAGGGAGGGGTGTCGGGGGTGGGGAGGGGAACAGCGGGGAAGGCAGGCAGATGTACGACCTCTTTGCCATCGTCTAGTTTTTAGGAGAATGGCTAATGGAAATAGCCTAGATGCTCTCACTTGATCTTGTTGAGATACTTTCGTCTTAGTTACTGCTTGATGATAAAAAAAAAAAAAAATAGGAGACGGGGTGAGGAAAGAGAATATCAGCTTATAGAATTGGCTGAGGTCCCAATTGTGTCTGCGAGAGAGAGAGAGAGAGGTTGGCAGAAACGAGCACGACAAAGCATCTCGCATTATTCTTGTCAATTTGCATCTTAAAAATCTTACTGCTAATGAGTTCTGGTGTATTTCGTGATCTTCTGCTATTAAGATCGCCATCATATTTTGTTAGCTGTTTTTTTTTTTTTTTTCTTCTTCTTAATTTGGTTCCCTGGCAGTTTTCTTTTATTGTTGGTAAAAGCCGAGCATTCTCTTCGTTTGCAGTTATTGCCGATGAATACACTGACCACTCTCTTAATTGAAATGAAAACGTAATATTGTGGTGTTTTCATCCCGAATCAGTAAGGCGAAAAAGAATAGATTTTCATAATGCGGAAAGCTTATGTTTCCCTTCTAGAGATCCATTACGTATTTTTGTTTAACAGTAGCAATTTAGCATATTTGTACCCAGACATATTCCTGAATGTGTCTGGCTTGGGGAACCTTCAGACTGATAGTTTCGCGAATAAACAAACCACGGCATCCATGAGAGATAAACTACAGAAATGGTCTTTGTTTTTCTAATATAAAGTTAAGACTTATATGTTCTTGCCACTTTTGAGGGAAACTTTTTTTTTCTTTTAATATGAGGTATTTCTGTTACCGTCAGGATGACTTTCCTAAGTGGCATACTATTTTGATGTTACCTGGTGTTATTTGTTATGTGTGAGGTTTTTATCCGTGGACATCTGTGGTAAAATATGGCTAATTATCATGATTGTCATGGTAACCGAACTATATATGTGTTTTGGTGCCTGTTTATGCATTGTAAATAACATTATTTATTCTTTTTGATAAGCGAGATCTCTTCTCTCTGTATTTCCCCTTACCTCCTCTTACTTCTTCCTAATGAACACCATATTCTTTGGAAGCTGGAATTTCAAGTCAGTGCCCCCTGTGGGCTTGTTCCATATGAGTAGGGTTCATCTTCTGAATATAATAATAATAATAATAATAATAATAATAATAATAATAATAATAATAATAATAATAATAATAATAATGTGAATGAACAGCATTGTAAAGTAAGCTTTGTAAAGTGAATGTACTAATTGCTATTTTCTTTGCCCACAGGTATGTAATCAGAACGGTGTACACAAGCAGGAATCTGCTCCTTTTGCTCATGTCCTGGGGGGCGTGAGGCCAGTGTTCGTCTATATGATAATCATCACTTTCTGCTATATGCTTTTATGAGTTATATCTGCCCTCTCTCCGTACACATACAAACCACCCACGTGTATATATATATATATATATATATATATATATATATATATATATATATATATATATATATATATATATATATATATATATATATATAATATATGTGTGTGTGTGTGTTTGTGGCATATGCATTGATTGATTTCAATTATTCACTTGCGTAACAAAAATAAATTATATTGATTCCCTTTTGGGTTGGTGTTTGTAAGAAGTAGCAACAGCAGCGTCTAAGAGAGAGAGAGAGAGAACGACCCCAGATCGTCCTATGACGTACTTAACCACCTCTTGAATTGGAAAGCGGATCCAAATTGGAATTCAGAAAATATAACCAATATAATTATTTTTGGGCTGTCATGTCATTGATTATATTGAAGACGTAGCGAGGATTGTTGATATGATTAAGCTACAGCTACAGCCTTCGTGTTGGTTTTACACAAGTAAGTTAACGGTATCAGCATATATAAAAAAGAAATAATGTGAGGAGTTTTTGTTTTGAGGTGGGATTTTCTGTTAGTGAAATGTATAAAAGTTGTAACACAAAAACATTATTACTGCACGAAACGCTCAACAGCGCTGAATTTAAATTTGTTTGGCAAAGTGAATGTGGAACACAACGAGGTACCAGACTGGAACGCATGCAAAAGTGTTATTTCGGTTTGGTGAAGTTTCTGGGTGAGTGCCAGTTTTCATTCCATGCGGTCACCTTGCCTGCGGATGGCGTCGTATTTCCTTGACCTTAGACTGGAAAGAAAGGTCGATGGCTGCAGAGAAAGCAGGATCTGGAAACGTCCCTGTGAATATTAACACTTTGAATGTGTTCGTTATAAACAACGAGGCAACGCGTGACGCATTCCAGAGAGGGCGGTCTCTCTTCCGGAGGTCTCGCTAGTCCAGTGCTGACCAAGGTACCTTTCTGACTAGATTAGATCATTTTGAATTAATAGCAGGAGGCACTAATTATAGCTCAAGAAATTTCCTTGCTATTCTCTCTCATTCAGGAATGGTTATTAATAAGTTGATTAGGCTATAAAGCAAGGGTTAGAAATTGTCAGTGGTGTTCAGATTCGAGAAGAATAAAAGTGATTAAGCTTTAGTCCTTAATCTGCATGCACATAACATTCATAGAATCACTGACATACCCATTGACACAAAATATAAGAGTTACATACTTGGTAGCCCTTTGTTGGCCGAATTGGTTGAGCTTCAGACCGTCATTCGATGGGCCGGAGTTCGATTCCCGCCGCCGGCTGATGAAGAGTTAGAGGAATTTATTTCTGGTGATAGAAATTCATTTCTCGCTATAATGTGGTTCGGATTCCACAATAAGCTGTAGGTCCCAAGCTGCTAAGTAACCAATTGGTTCTAGCCACGTAAAATAAGTCTAATCCTTCAGGCCAGCCTAGCAGAGCTGTTAATCAGCTCAGTGGTCTGGTAAAACTAAGCTATACTTACTTTACATACTTGGTTAGAATTGTGCATAAAAATCACGTTGGATCTTTAAGAAGGAACAGTTCGACGGTGATTTATAATTAGTTAAAAAGGAGCGCTCTTTTTCACGTGCTGAAGAATTGCTTTGGAAAGCAATCGTTTCGTTTTGTCTCAGAGAATTCACAGGGTTTTTTATTTTTTTTTTTTTCTCAAAGACTAGGAAGAGTTGTACGGATAAACCTGCTGCTCCCTCCAGCTCTTATAGGAAAACAGAAAATCGGTCCGATATGTGCAAGGCACCTCAGAATTCTCCTCAGTGTACAAGACTCAGGACATTGCGTCACCTGGTACATCTTTTCCTCGTATAAATAGCTCCTGTCCGTACCAAAGGAGAAGAACCATCAAAAACAATATGAATTTACTCGTAAACCTTGACAAGGGGATATGGTGGAAGAAGTCCTCTTGCGACACGCCCTTGAGACACTTGAATCGTCCACCTGCTGACCAGTGTTAATGCTGTCCTAAGCCTATTCTCAGCGGCCGCTTGCGATTAACCTTTCCTTCTCGAATACCTCCCTCCCCACCCCCCCGCGACCGCTTATTCTGTTATTTACCCGTGTTTGTATTGGGATCTTCCCTCACTGTCTTTTTTGTGAATAAAAATTGCTATCGTCAGATATTTCCATTATAGTTTTCGAAGATTTGTTTTTCCTTACAATTGCTTCGTTTGTTTTATGTATGCGGTGCCTGAATGCAAGTCACCCGCGTATGTTCACTCGTAGTTATTTAATTTTTTTCCAAAAGTAAAATCAGTTCTAATTTTGCCTCAGTCTCGAGGCCATTCAGCCTGATAACCCCCCCCCCCCCACAAGCACTTCACCCTCGAAGCACAATCTATGGAGAGTATCGCCAAGGGAGAGAGAGAAAGAGAGATAATTGATAAACTGGAAATCCCTGATTTCGCAGGAAAGATTATCTACTCTGAAGTGTCCTTTGCAGGTGGATGTGGGTCGGATCTCATTTTCGGGCGATAAGAGAGAGTACGAGAGGATGATTAAAGACACCATCTCTGCGTCGTCGAAAGGACTGGCTGGTGCTTTGTGCCCAAGCTGTTGTTGCTATTGCTGCTGTTGTTAGTGTCTTTTTTTTATCGCTGCTGTTATTTTTATCACTGTCGTCATCACAAACACAACTGGTGGTTTTATTGTTTTCTCTTGTCTCAGATTTCGCTTCGACTGCTTTTTACCGGCGCGGTACCGATTCTTAGAAAATGACTTACAACACTAATCTGTCCGCACCCAGGTTTCTTCTACTCCAGAAAGTGCCATAATTCAGTACGTATTTATCTTGCGATATATTCCTGATGTTGACGTGTAATTCTCTCTCTCTCTCTCTCTCTCTCTCTCTCTCTCTCTCTCTCTCTCTCTCTCACGGATTTCCTGTTGTTTTGCCATAGAACACTCCACAGTTTTATATTATGAGTTTTCATAGTTGAGAAGGTCTTAGCTTTCATGGCTTTGGAGTATGTAAAATGGAATTGTTGTATTGTTTCTCTCATTTAGCTGTAAGTATCACTATCAGTTAGAAGTATTAATTGTAGTAGTAAATGTTATCAGTGGTTTCACGGTTTAGTGAATTATGTGATGATGATGATGATGATGATGATGATTATTATTATTATTATTATTATTATTATTATTATTATTATTATTATTATTATTATTGCGAACGGATTCATTGGAATTATTGCCTTTTGCCAAGAAACCTCGCAGGACCCAGTAAAAATTGTTTTTCTAGATTATGTATATATAGGCAATGAAAATTTACATTTCGTAAAGGTTTTTGTATATCATACACAAACAGAAGTACAAACAGATTTTGATGTGTTTTTGCACCTACACAAATATGTAAATGCAAATCCTACTTGTACCTGTATGTCGAAATAACCGTAGCAGTTTTGTATTTAGTGTATCAGCTGAATAACAGCATCAAGAATAGTAGTTGTATGTATACAAAAATAATGCATATTGTTGTCCTGACCATTGTTCCTTCACCGTCAGAATGATTGTAATATGAGAAGAGGTCAGAAACGGCAGGTCTCGACCCCACGAACATTATCAGATATGATAGAGCCGATTGATGTTACAAAATGATAAATTTCTTCCACCAAATCTGTTATATACTCTATATAATATACTGTTACATGTTTGTGTGGGTATAATAAGACGATCTGTAAAGCTTTTGAATATACGACATAATTAAGGAAAGGATTTATGTTTTCCCAGAAAAAAGCATTTCCTGTGTCGTATCTCTTTTGAGTGTTTCTTAAGAGTTTTGGTTGTGGACGACAAATGGATGATGTCATATTGTTTTTAGAATTTACACTTTCATTTAAATTTGTAATCCTGCTCTCTCTCTCTCTCTCTCTTGTTACGTCCAGATAAGGCAAATTGTTTATGCTTATTTTTCATTTATCATTTCATTTTAGGGGTTAAAGAAATAAAAGAGAAAACTTTTGACAATTATACATATATACATACATACTTATACACACACATATATACATGTAATGTGTGTGTGTATGCAGGTATGTGTGCATACATGCGCTCGTGTCTTATTATATCGATGCACACACTTACATTATAACCTTGCAAAACTACCTGCAACCAACATCATCGCAATAAATGAAAATTCCAGATGAGAAATATTGGCTTTTCCCATCAAGGTTCACTGGAATTGCACCCTGCTGTTTTTATTGGTGTCAGTGATCACGACCTTAACTCTGCATTCGGAATTAGCCTATGAAAAATCGCCTATTTCATGCCTTGGCACTCGGGATAGGAAAGGGGTCGGCGACCCTTTCTTTACCAGTCTGTGTGGATGTTGGTGTTGCTGTATTTCCAGTTACTTAGATTTAAGTAGCGACTTTTATGTCCGTCGACGGAATTAGCTTGTGGGACACGTCTTTATGGCCTTTCTAGGATATGTGAGGTGAACCTTTCAGTACTATTACTACTAATACTACTGCTATTACTAATGGCAGTACTGAGTGAAATGCTTTTCATAAGGGTTTTGTAAGTACGTTTTCAAAATAACTTTCCGTCTGCCTTTGTCTAGTGATAAATAAAGGTGATCTTAGAGGATGAGACACAGATTTATAAAGATAAATTTATATTTTTCGGCCCTGCCCTGGAATTCAAATCTCAAAGATCAGGGATAAATTCTTTTACACTTCAGTAGAGAATTATTTACTTTCAAGACATGCTCTTAAGATAAAGCACGTATCACCAAGTCTAAATTCTCAGGTATCAGAGATAAAAGCTATACACTTCGAAAGAGAATTTCCTTCTTAGATTACTTTTAGGGACATTAGGCTCTTAAGGAACGCATCCAAAAGGTTAGAGAAAGCTGAACGTTAAGAATTCATAGCGACAAATGTACACTTATATATTTGGACATTCTGATATCATGACCAGCAGTATTATCATGTCATTCATAATGTTTCATATATATATAAACCTGCCCTAAAATCTCAATGTGATCTATCAGATTTACAAGTATTCTGCATTTTCCTCCAAATAAGTTACGGACAGGGTACGGTTGCCGTATAACTGTAGCTGAGCCTGCTTTAAGTAAAATGATATCAAAATTGGAGATGTGGATTCCAGTTCAGTATAGATGCAGACAAACGCAAATTATTACAAGCAGCAGTATGGTCGTTAGGTAATGGAGAAAGCAAACTTTAATCACCTTTAATCCCAAAAAAACTGGAAGGGGCCCATGTGTTTACGTACTCGAGCTCTTTTACAGCGGTAATTTGCATTTGCGTTTATTAAATATAGGACGATATCTTTTATTAGTGGTTGTAGAAATACTGAACGCAGGACCCACCTGTAATCAAGACGGGAAAGAAAACATGATGGAGACGCTCCGATGTGTGATCGTTTCTGAAATCTTAAGCCATGCTGATTTCATCATAGAAGTGTTTGAATTGAATTAAATTGTGCCTCGTGAGAGGCTAGTTTGTTGGACACCCCCTCCCATCCTGTGAGAGGCGTAGCATCAATAAAAGATACATACACAGGACGCCCAAAAGGGTTGGGGCACATATTGGAACAACCCCTGTCATAAGTATTGGATTTTAACATTTGAAGTAAGTACAGTTCGAAATAAACCTATTTATATAAATCATTTTTACTTTTATATATAAATTAAAAAAAATAGACAAAAAAGGGAGTGGTAAGGTACTGAGTCTTGTATTGTCACTATAATGTTCCCATTTTAGTTTTGTCAGCACGACTCCATAACCTTAGTGGCCATTAGTGTATGAAATGCTTAGTTTTTGTGGCCGTAAATCCGCATTTTTATGAGCCATGTCACCTTTTTCCCCTTTTACCAGACAACTTGGTATTAAAACCCATAGTTAAAAGATAACATTCACCTGACTGGAAGTACCAGTAGGTACCGTTACCTGTTACAACAAGTATGGATCTGATGATGGGTGAAATACAGGTGGAAGGCCAGCCTCCCCCCACCCCCGTCCTCACCCATCACTGTGTCGTATTTCTCCGCGGTCAACCATTGTGAGCGATATGATATTAGGACGGGTTGTGAATAAAAGCTGAATTTGAATACCCGTTGGACATTTTCTTCTTCTGTACAGTTCCTCGTAAAATCTGCGACTGGAAAGGGGATTTGGTATCGCATTCGTTTTGAGGGGGTCTATCGAGGACCCCCTTCGCGACGTTTATACGGTGGATGACCTTCTCTCGAAGGCTTATTTTCGGCATGACCTGGATTTTGGAGATTGCTCGAAAATGCTGACTCTGTTAAGAACTGCGAGCTTCAGATTCTAAACTACTAATAATTCAGACGTGCGAATGAAACCAGATTGTTTAGAGAAGGTATGAGAGTCTAGCCATAATCAGTGTCATGTCTTTAGTAGTCTATTATACTGACACCTTAACATCCTCATTAACGTCAGACGTAAAGAAGTGAGGAACTAATTACATAGTAAAATAATACCATAAACCATATTAATTGTTAACTTCATTAGATGCGTCGAACGGTTCCAAATTGATATTACTGACCTAAGTCAACCGGCATGACAGATAGCAACGGTTTACTAATATATTCATTATAATTTGGAATTTAACCTAGAAATCACAAGTGCAAAAATGTCATAGATAAAAACAGACACCCTTAATCTATCCGCCAGGGAGTTTATTCGTTTGTTTGTTGATGTTAACGCCCCCAAGAGGTCCTCTTTTTCTCTCCTTTTATGTCGGACACTGGTACGCTTATCTTTTTATATGTGTAGGGTAATCGGTTTTGTCCCTTTTGTGTCTGGTGATTAGGTATTCGACAGCTCTCTCTCTCTCTCTCTCTCTCTCTCTCTCTCTCTCTCTCTCTCTCTCTAAAATGTACCACTCTGAAACGTAAATAACCAACCTATGCTGTGTTGCATCTCGTTATTTTTTACTGCTCTCTCTCTCTCTCTCTCTCTCTCTCTCTCTCTCTCTCTCTCTCTCTCTCTCTCTCTCTCTCTCTCTCTCTCTCTCTCTCAAAAGAAAATGTACCACTTAAAACGTAAATAACCTGTGGTTTACCTGTGGTCTCGTGATTTATTACTGCTCTCTCTCTCTCTCTCTCTCTCTCTCTCTCTCTCTCTCTCTCTCTCTCTCTCTCTCTCTCTCTCTCTCTCTCTCTCAAAAGAAAATGTACTACTCTGAAACGTAAATAACCAACCTGTGGTGTGTTGTATCTCGTGATTTATTACTCTCTCTCTCTCTCTCTCTCTCTCTCTCTCTCTCTCTCTCTCTCTCTCTCTCTCTCTCTCTCTCTCTCTCTCTCTCCGAGTATAAAATTACCTATTCTGCGGATGTAAATAACCAGCAACGCACACTCCGACTGCATATTAATGGCACGTAGCGAAGGTTTTCTCCGTTTAGAAAAAGTGCCGAAGGAATCGAGAAGAGCTGCTTCTCCCATCCAGTGTCCTCGACGCAGCGGGTGCCGCCGTTGCCCCCTGGCGCCATATTCCCCCGGCTGAATATATAATGGGATTACAGAAGACAGCTAAATAGCTACCGCTCTTACATCTGCGATAAATGCAACTGCTCTGACAGCCGAGCGGATGCTTCGCTATTGACGTGACATCTCGGATTTGTATTTTTTTCTTTTTACGGCTGAGAATAACGAAGCCCCTTTTTATCATATTTTTTGTGATTCAGGATTTATTGTTAAATGGGTGACTTCTGTATACCGGTGTAGCATCAGCTGTAGGAATCAGCATATTGCAGTAGTCGTGTTGTACTGTTATCTACACGTGTCAAGGCCTTTCATATACCTTTGTATGCGTTAAGCTACTGTAGGATAAATTCCTGTCATTCACCGATGCGCTGTATGTGCGTATGTTTGTTCTCACTCAGGAGTTAACAATTGTAATCAATTTTCATTGAGAAATATAATTTTTTTTCAAAATTTCGTTCATAAATGGAAGGGTTTTAAGTATAAATGTAGGTTTTAAATTTACCATTGCGAACTTATGCATATTTTCAAGCTTGTCTATCATGTTTTAATACACCATTGCAACTTTTGCATCAAGTTCTTAATACCCTGGTGCAAATCTTCATCGAGTTCATTTTACAGAAGTTAACTTTTTACGTAAGCTGTAGACTAGAAAGAAAAATCACGTTTTTAATCGAAAAATTTTTAAGCTTTCTTCAGTAGGCTACGTATATTTATAATCTTCCTGGGTGTTGATTGTTTTATTGACACGTATCTCAGTCCGCCCTAGTTTCTTAATGCTTGACCAAACCTGTCGCTTTTGGCAGCTTCCAGACCTGCAGAACTCGACAGTTTGCTGACGTCTGAACCTGGAAGCACACCCTTTAATTC
This sequence comes from Macrobrachium rosenbergii, assembly GCF_040412425.1. NCBI lineage: Eukaryota > Metazoa > Arthropoda > Malacostraca > Decapoda > Palaemonidae > Macrobrachium > Macrobrachium rosenbergii. The sequence goes on from NC_089747.1 coordinate 16,783,355, forward strand.
GAACACGTTGAGCAAATGAGGATATTATTAATGTGCGCAAGTCATCAGGTTTTGGATACAGTGAGCTTTCTTCTCTCTCTCTCTGTCTCTCTCTCCCTCAAGTCATCAGTTTCGGATACAGTGAACTCTCTCTCTCTCTCTCTCTCTCTCTCTCTCTCTCTCTCTCTCTCTCTCTCTCTCTCTCTCTCTCTCTCTCAAGTCATCAGTCTTGGATACAGTGAACTTTCTCTCTCTCTCGCTCAAGTCGTCAGTTTTGGATACAGTGAACTTTCTCTCTCTCTCTCTCTCTCTCTCTCTCTCTCTCTCTCTCTCTCTCTCTCTCTCTCTGGTCTGAAAGATCACTCGTGCAAGGTCTTTTATTGGCCTGTTGTTGATTATGTTGATTACTCACGCTTAATTCTGTTGATATAAGCCTTCAAATTAAACGCTGGGTATTATTATTAGTCTGTCCAGTGTTATGGCGGAGTAAGTATGTAAGTATGTATGTATGTATGTATGTATGTGTGACTACGTATGTATAACATACATACGTAAGCAGATGCCATAACTCCTGCAGAGGTGAATGCGTACGTCTTGTAATCCCAATGTATACTTATTTCCTATGAAGAAAAGTCGTCTTGGTTAGATAGTTTAATTTAAATTTATTTTTATTCAATTTTAACTACTTCATAATTCATGTATTAACTGTTTTATATTTTCCATTGTAATGGACATTGTTTCCTTATTGTTTTACCATATCAATACAAAATATAATCTTAATGCGTTAGTGCCCTTATTCAGTGTAACTTTATCGAAAATTATCTAACGAGGCCATTTTATGTAAAATTGAGGTCGATAAGATAATTGATAGCATCCTAAGAGTTGATAATTAACTGTTAAAAATTGCAAGGTCAGAAAATCTTCCCATTGATAACTGATTGATATCAGCGTGAATAATTACACAAGATGGTGGTCAGGGCACAGCAAGCAAACCATTGCATGTGAAAATCACATGTAGATGAACTTATCCCTACTTTAAATTGAAATCGTTGTGATATTATATCTGTATCCTCGTGTTACCTGCTTTTCACATCCACAGATCATTCGGAGTTCTACATTGCAACATATTTTTTTCATTCCTTTGTTAGTGACCTTCTACGAAAGTCTTAACCGTAGAAAAGACTTAAAACTCATCGAAGTCATTAAAGTTATCTGTATTTATCTATCTATCTGTGTACCTCTTTATCTATCTATCTATCTATCTATTATTCCCTTAGTAAATAAAATTCAGAAACAGCCAGCGGAACCATTCTTTTTTCAGTGAAGATTACCCAAGTTAACATTATAATACCTAAATTAAATGATAATGAGAATTAATCAGCAAGACCATTTTTATAATTGATGGTAGAATATAAATCTCTAGCACCATTCAAACGTCTGACGTGGTTTTTCTTGTTTGCAAAGGTCTACCCCTGGCCTTTATCTCTTTCATCTTGAGAGAAGAATCTTTGCAATCTGCCAGCCTTCGTATGAAAGCCCCAAGTTACATTCAGACGCGGGGGAACCCAATTTCGGTTCACGGTCGAAGGAATTCTGAAGTAGGAGGCCCATACGCCTGACGACACTGGCACAGACTGGCTCAGGACTTTTCCGAAAAGAGTCCAGATTTTAGCATTTCATCTCTCTCTCTCTCTCTCTCTCTCTCTCTCTCTCTCTCTCTCTCTCTCTCTCTCTCTCTCTCTCTCTCACCGTTTTGATGTTATTGTAGCTCTCCTTTCACTCCGTGTGCCCACTCGCTTCTTGTACCTTTACTTCTGCATCTGTCCACTGGGTGTGCTACAGGAGCCCTTCCACCTGTTGAAATATTTGTTGTCTAAAGTTCATGGGCCACTTAAAACAACATGCCCCACCTTTCCCTCACCTGTGTAAGTCAGCATTCTCACTCTTTTCCTTTTTCGTAACTTACGTTTTTTTTTTTACAAGTATTTGGATGAGGAAAAAGAACATCGCAATTTGCGGACGTGTGTTTATGTACTCTCTCTCTCTCTCTCTCTCTCTCTCTCTCTCTCTCTCTCTCTCTCTCTCTCTCTCTCTCTAATATATATATATATATATATATATATATATATATATATATATATATATATATATATATATATATATACTGTATATGTATATATGTATATCTGTCTATTATATATGAAGATATGTATATGTGTGCCTTTTTCCTTTTATTACATTTACTATTACACGGTCGTATATTGGTCGTTATGTCCCCCCGTATACTATGATTTATGTGTTGTTACTTGTTTTTGTTGTAGATGTTCAGGTTTACCGTATTAGCGTCATCTACTTTCCACAGGTTTTGTTAGGTTATGTACATCGTGTAGGTGTTATTAGAATCGTTCATGTTCCTGTGTCTTGTTGTGATCGAGCTTTTAACCTTTATAGTCAGGTCAGGCAACATCCCAAGCATGTCTGCTCTCGTGCTAGCAAGCGACTGTTGGGAAACCCGCTTATCTCAGGCAGAGCGGAATTCTGAGACCCATTCATAAGGTTCTATCTTCCTTTTTTTTGGTAAGGATATTATTATTATTATTATTGATTTTGTTAAAAGGATGCTTCTACAGCTAGAATATTTGTACGTGATGTGACGGATATGGGTGGATGATATATATATATATATATATATATATATATATATATATATATATATATATATATATATATATATATATATATATATATACAATATATATATAAATAGATATAGATATATATATATTATATATGTATATATATATATATATATATATATATATATATATATATATATATATATATATATATATATATATTGTACAAGTAGGAGAGAATGAGAGTGAGAGTGCAGAGCAGAATATGACTGAATTCCGTAGCACCTTAAAAAGGGTGAGACGGAAAGCATTGGTTGGTTTAGTAGAGTTCACAACAGCCGAGATATGCCAGTGTTTACATTTTCACCGCCATCCTTTCGCTTTCGCCAAAGGAACGCTCTTTCTCATCTACTTGACCGGCATTCGGTGTTCTGACTTGCTGATGCAATGTCTGGAAGTCTTTTATTGCTTTGCAAATAATAATGATCTCTTGTCTTATTGATATTGTTGTTGATGTTGCTATTATTGTTCATATATTTGTACGTTATTTAACAACCTTCCACGTTGGTCGCAAACAGCATAAAAACTAGCCTAGCGTATCTAAGAAAGTACAGCAACCTGATACAGTCGTCACGACTGTAGAACTCTCATTGTTTTGACCAGAACACACACACAGACTGAGTTGGGAGGGGAGGGAGAGAGGGAAGGAAGGGCATTGCGATAGTTTTTTATAACCCGCATTTCTATGACTTCAGTGGACCCGAGGGCCCAGTATAGGACTGATCGAACGCACAGTAGCCAGAGGATGAAATTGGGACTACGAGCAGCCGGCTGCCTCAAGGAGACTATTTCGAATATGGCAGTCGCTGAGAACCCTTTTTTCAAATATGGCAGCTGAAGAATTCCAGTGTAACTCGAAGCATTTGTTCTTTATCGACTGTTGGAATAGCGGAGTCTTCTCTGGGTGTGCCGAGAGAGAGAGAGAGAGAGAGAGAGAGAGAGAGAGATTGAACTTTCCATCGAGGTGGATTTTCAAATCCATTCTCTACAGATATCTCGAAGATAAGAATGGGTTGTAGCTCTCGTAAGTCTTGGGAAATAAGAGCGTTTTAGCGTATGCATGGCTGGTTTTATCCGGTTAAAATACAGTACTCGGTAATTGCCTTTATTTGTCTTATCAGATCTGCTAAAAGGGTATACTTATTTATTCATGTGTGTTTGAAGTAGCGCAGACGAGTGAAGTGCAAGTCGATATTTATGATGTTAACGTAGCTTTTATTATGCTGGTATGACAGTGTATATTGACTGTCACGTCCAGTTAGTATTCCACTCAACCGTATCAGATATGGCAGCATCACAAAAAAGTATGCATATAGAGACCGCATGTTTCATACCTTAAATACCTAAAGGTAAAAGGGAAAAAAATCACTAGTACCCAGCAGATACCGATAAGAGCAGTGGAATCCTGCCACGAAGGGGCGGGGTTAACCCCCGAACTGGAATACCTGACTCTCCTTTCCCCTGTGCTTTTTGTAGGGTTAATTAAAATATCTTGAAATTAAGTAGGACGAACCTGGTGAGAAACCTTGAAATGAGTTTTCATGTAACTATGGTTATTTATTTATTGCAACAGCTGCGTAGGGTGAAGGGAATGCATATTTGGTGTAGTTCGCTGTAATAGTATGTATGTAACATGATGCACAAACGTCCAAGTGTATATTAGTGTATATTTTTGCAGTAAAAGATATATAAAATTTTATAATAAATGTAATAAACAAATATATACCACTAATACGGTTAGTTAGTTATTTGACGACAGAGGTTTAAAAAAAAAAAACTTTGTCTCCTGCCTTTTGGTGACATATTTACTCGTAGCTTGCCACAGTCCCATCACTAGTAACGGCTGTAGTTTTTATTGCTGCTGGGTGATAAGAAAAAATAGGAGCACTGTGCGATAATGAAACGCTCACGAAAGCAAAATTGCTTTAGGCAGAAAGTGATAATCCAACTGATACCGATAAAGGAAATAAAACTATGCCAACAACTACGCGAGATTAGCCCTGCAACCTGAGTGTCACATACTCCTTTCTCCTGCTGTTTATTTTTAGGTTAATAAAGGCGCTAATGGATTTCCAGAAAATAGACTCGTATTACTCTCTCTCTCTCTCTCTCTCTCTCTCTCTCTCTCTCTCTCTCTCTCTCTCTCTCTCTCTCTCTCTCTCTTCACGAAATCTATATTTCCGGTCCCTCCAGATTTAGATTTCGAATTTAAGTTTCGAAAAGACGAGGACCTCGGTAAGGGAACAGACGTTCCAAAACGCTACTCATGTCACTGCCGCATCCGTTCATTACAAAAAAAAATAACAATAATAAATAAATAAACAAACTTTCCAGCCTAGCAATGACTAGTGATGTTTTTTTTTAATACCTCGAGTTGAGTTGCAATGCACCCGGGGTAAGAAATTTCGGTCTCCAACAATTTGAAAAGTAAAGAATGGTTGCATGTAATATATATATATATATATATATATATATATATATATATATATATATATATATATATATATATATATTTTATATATATATATATTATATATGCATTATATATATAAATACACACACATTATATATATATATATATATATATATATATATATATATATATATATATATATATACATACATACATATATATACATATATATAAAGAACATGGTAATTCACGTGGATCAAAGTCTATTAATTCATATAGATCAAGGAACATTAACGTGATCAAAATTATTGTAAGTTAAATAAGGGCAAGGTAAATGTAACCTTGAATATTGATATTTCTTATATTTACTCTAAAGATATGAGTCAGTAACACATATACTGTAGTATGTACACATTTAGTGTATATATTAGAGTGCAGATATACACGCGCATATGTAAAATACAGATTGTATGCGCATTACATGAAATACGTTTCAAAAACTGGTCCGAATCGCAATTCATTTGAAACCTTCTTAAGTTAAAGAACTAAAAAGATGGGCGAAGCTTTTGCATGAGGTGAAGAAAATCAGTGATGCTTTAACTTTGGAAAAAAATCATAAAATCGTGACTTCTGTTAATATGCAAACTAAGACTCGATAAAATACACGAAGCCAGGTACACAACAGTTGTCAGATTCCATTTTATCTTAATGTTTAGTGTGTGATTTACTGATGAATTGCCTTGCTTGCTTAAAATTCCAGAAAAGGATGGGTCGTTTGTTTGTTTGTTTGTTTTTACTGCGGTACGAGTGAATTCTGTTGCAAGTATGAACAAAGTTTTGTAACTTCTGAGCGAAATGTAGTTACAATTAAATCGTCTCTGTTACGATTGGATGCTGATGTGCTAAGACTGAACATAATCACGCCACAGATTAGCGTAGCTGTCTTACGACTGAACTTGGTGACGCATGGCTGAACACCGGTATGGTACGATAAGATTTAAAGCAATGACTGTACCGTTAGTTGTGCCCTAGTATTGTAGTGTAGATTGAAACCATATGCCACAAACACCCTTTTGCCCACTTGCGTCTAACGCTGTCAACCGTTGCAAGTTGCAGATATACTGTATTTTTTGACTTGAGGTCTGCTGTCATTGGCGACAGTAGATCTCTTAATTTTCGTAAGACATTTCTGACCATTTTTTTGTGTACTTTTATACCTTCCTCCTTTTATCCTGGTCGGACTTTCCATTTATTTATTTGGCCTTCTGTGTGTACTTTTCAGAACATGCTACTTCTTTCCAACATGGCAATAACGATTTTTTAATTTTTGAAGAATAATCGAGGTTGGATTATTATAGTTCTTTGTATTAAAACAGATCTTTGTACACCTGATTCTACACGCAACACGGGATGACACGATAACAGTGGCCATCCTGAGGAGTTGTGAAATAAGTCAAGTGACGTCGCAGCGTACTTTTTTTTTTAATAAAGTATTACACTTGACTCACGTTGCATATAAAAAATGGTTCGAAGGAGAAGATAAAGAACCAGGGAAGTA
>NC_089747.1:16795000-16815000 GCF_040412425.1 Macrobrachium rosenbergii
TACATATAAATCTTTTTGAGACCCCAAGATAAGGAATGCGACCAGAAGGGCCGTTGAAATGTTAGTATTCCGATCGCTTTGTCTCATCCCATTTTACGCTAATCGAGCACCAACGGAACAGAATATTAAGGATATGACGAGAGAGGAGAATAGCAATTGTTGGAGCCGTCGCCCGAGGTGCAAAGACACTTGGCGAAGTGTGGCTGTTTTTACCTGCGAATTGCCTTCAGCCATCTTGTCGTCGGCCATTGTGGCGCATCATGTTTAATGCCAGTTTGATAACTAAAGCACTATCTTAGTGGGTGGTTTGATAATGTGTAGCACTAAATTTATGGTGGAATTTCCTGAACTTAAGCAATCGATTACAGAAATAGACTTTTAAAGATAAAAACATTCTGGCATTGATATACTTTTAACCAGCCTACTTGCATGAAACCGTTCCTTTCTCGAGTCTTGAGATTTTGTTCGCCATATTAAATATTTGTAACACACACACACACACACACACACACACACACATGCTAGCATGGAACTGATATGCCACAAGAACACTTTTAAAACAATACTTGTATTAGAGGGGGCATTTGTAATATTCTCCTCTTCTCGTCAGGGTGTACTGTACAAAGAACATGTTCCTGTAATTTTCATGTGTGTTTGTTCTGGAAGTTTTTTTTTTTTTATCAAATTCTGTACTGTAGGCTCAGGAAGGCATTTATTCATTTTTTTTATTATAAAGTTACATAACTAGTTTAATGATATTGGTTTACAATGACTTCGGTTTACTTAAAAAGGCGCTTAGGAATGTGTTGTCTGCAACAAGGATACAATAGACTCGTGTTTTGATGATTACTTAGAAACTTACAAGATCTTAATCATGGATCTTGGACAGCTGCTGCTACTTATAAGGAAACTTGGGACACCGACCGGTATCCAGATATGGATGGTCACCACTTTAAAACTAATTCCCAACGTGTATTTTAGAGAATTATGACGAGGTGCGCACCCTTTGATAATGGCTATTCCGCGCTCACTCCTGTGGCCTATGAGTTTCATTGTGAGCCATTGTCGTTCGCATCACACCCTTTTTTAAAGCCAGATTCGAAGTTTTCATAACAATCGGTTTCTTTAAAAACTACGATCGAGAGGGACCAGCGTGAGTAGAAATTCGCTTAGTTGAGTTATTGCTGCCATGTGTTTGTGCTGTACTTACTCTACTGCGTCATTTTGCTTTAGAGGTAGGTTACTTTTTACTCATATTTCTGGGCGTTTGTGTCAATCGCTCATCTCAGATTGCTGAATCAGTTGCATGCAAATCGATTTGCATTTTACGTACTTTAGGTCATGCCTCATACGAGTTTGCTTGTCAGATATCACGTCGGCACCACACCAATTTTGGCCGTCAACATCCGGCAATGAATGAGAGAGAGAGAGAGAGAGAGAGAGAGAGAGAGAATGAAATGCATTTTTTCAAGTAAAATGACATATAATAGCACGTGGAAATTGTCCAAAGCATTCTTTTTCTTTGTAATATTCAACACGTGATTGCCAAGATACTTCTCAGTTCGGCCGAATCGCGTCAGGCAATATGGCAGACACTTCGAACTTGATCTTCAGCCAGCGTTAAGTTTAAATTAGTTTGATTGTGTAACGGGCGTCTCTGTACAAACCAAGCAACGCTACTAGGATATTTACGAAATGCAGCGAAAGATCTTGGCAATCGTATATATAATGTGTGTGCATATATATATATATATATATATATATAATATATATATATATATATATATATATATATATATATATATATATATATATATATATATATATATATATATATATATATATATATATATATATATATATATATATATATATATATATATGCGTGTGTACAAGAGAATAGCTAGAAAGAATAAAACCAGAATGTACAAGAAATAATGTGAAAACTGAGGTCTGATGTGTTTTCCATATTAATTTGTCGTTGTTCAGTATGATGGAAAGGTTGTCATCTCATATTATAAAGCGTAGGATTAATAAGCATCTAATCTTATCATGCAATGTCTTCCCTTCCTGTGCATTTACAAGAACTTTTTGTACTGTTTAGAATATTCTCATACTCGCGAGTAAACTGCTGTAATGGCTGAGCTCTACCTGTAAGGCCACAGCTACTACTTAATGATATATGAAAATTATCCGTTTATAAAGGTGCTAGTGAGATTGATGAGAGTTGACGTTAATTCCCTAATGCTTTCATGTCTTCTTCCCTTACAGGTTGAGGATGTAATTGATGAGATACTAAACCTGGAGGAGGGTTTGGAGGCTTCTGATAACCTGAAGAATTACGACCAAATCAATAGCATGGCGCCCTCAGTAAGTTTTTCATTTTTTTTTTTAATCACGGATTAATGATGTAATGGTTCAGTAACTCTCGAGGAATGATTAGTGATTTATTTCTGCAATAGAAATAGGCTCGTATCTGATAAATGCACAGCACTTTTTTTATTTATTCAAAATAATTTTGATCAGTAGTTCGATAATGGGTGATTTGATTGCAGAACTTCAGTGTTTTGAATTGTTAAAATATAATCCCTTGTATACACTGAGTGCTAAACAAAGTATTTTTTTATTTGTTTTCATATTAGCTTAATAAAAAATACAAAATTACCACACACTATTTTTAGCCATGAATAGCAGTCATGTTGGTATCTGAATAACTTGACACACCATACCTATTATCAATTAAATATAGATCAGTATAATACAGTTCAGTAAAGATCATAACACAAAGAACTCAACCTTCCAGCAACTAAACAGTGTACCTGCCATATGTGACCTGCTGGGTCTCAATGGGTGTATAGGAGTTGAGACTTCAAATTCATGCCCACCTGATGTGCCTCAGGTCAAGTCTGAGACAACACCCATCAGTGACCAACAAATGGTTGCATATATGAAGGACAGACAAAAGAAGGACAATCATAATATGAGTAAGGATGAGTTTTGTTACTAGCAATGACTTGCTTGAAGATAGTATATGAAATTGCTCACATACGTTATGATGCTATTTTTATTTGTAACTGATAATTAAGTGTAGCCTCTAAGAGTGAGCATCTCTGACAAAATATTTTCATGAAATATTATGCATGAATATGTAATTAAATGCCTTGGTGTACATGCACAACATTCGAGTTATTTCCCATTTCAGTTGAACGAAGAAGAAGGTTTAACATCAATGACAGAATTAAGGAGCTTGCCACCCTCCTCCCTAAAAGCAATGAACCGTAAGTACTTGTTTTCGTTGGTCTTTTCAAGATATTCAGGTATAAGATTAAACTTTTTTGTAGTTAATTATATGTTATTATTTCACTTTAAACCATTATTGCATTTTGGACTTGAAAATGTAATTTTCGTATTTTTTTTAATGTTTTGAACTTTTAGGATATTTTTGTTCGCAAAAGAGTACTTTAGAGAGATAGTGGATCCAACCCTCATATGCTGCAATTCCGGGGAGCAATTTTTTTTTTTTTTTTTTTTTTTGTGAAAAAAAAAAAAGTGAAATACAAGGACCCTAATCCTACTGATAGTTTTCATTTAGATTAAAATAAATTTATGGAAAGTTTTCAAACTAATATTGTGCACTAGGTTAAGGGCTGGATACCCTAGGTTAGGTGGGGTTGGTTAGGTCATTTTTGCCAACGAAACGAATGTCAGAAATGTTCCAAGCACAAATTAAGCAATGTTTACAATAAAATTTTACCAATTGCACATACACACACATAATATGTAACTAGATAGATAGATAGAGTATGGGTGTGTATATAATTTACTTATTTATTACTTGATCTGTACTCTATAAAGGAAGTGAATGTAACTTTCAGTTTGGATTATGGCAGATTAGTTTCCTGTATTGTACAAATTACAGGACTATATATAAGGTAATTCACTATTTAAAATTATAACATGCTTTAATTCACACTCAGTTTTTCACAACTCACACAAAATTTTAGACCTTTTATCACAAGGGGCTGAACTACAATTTTGAGGCAAAGCTCTTAGGCCCGTATTATGTTAAGCTAAGTAATTAATAATATTATTGGACAATTATTGATTTTACATGAATAATTATGTTTTCACCTTTTACTTTCTGAGAAGAAACTTATATCCAGGATTAAGTTTCTTGGAGTAATGCACAAATTTTTAGCTGGGATACTGTACCTCACCAGCTTTGCAAAAATTCTTTATGAATTTTTAATCTGATTTTATACTTTTAATTGAAAAAAGTTAGTGATGCAGTGATTAAAATCATCCCAGTCACAAACAGGAATAGTTATAACTTTAAACCACATTGTTTCTCATGTTTTATCATGTGTTTTCTGTAAATTAAAGAATAATCTATATTTTCCAGATATTTTGAGCTGGTTCGTGATCTTCGACACAACAAAGGTCAGATTCTCAAAGCCTCTGTGGACTACATTCGAAGACTGAAAATAGATATTGAGTACAACAAGGAAGTAGAGGCTAAACGTCGTGCCCTCGAACAACAGAATCGCCAGCTCCTTATCCGGATACAAGTAAGTAGATTTGAGATGCAAATAAGGTGAAAGTACAGTACAGTACTGGATTTCTTATTTTCAGTAAAAATTTTAGTGTTTTCAGAGATAATTATGTAAAGGAGATAGTTAAAAAAAATTTCCTCCAGCAGTTGGAAGATATTTTTCAGTCAGTTTTAGTCTCAAACTTTAAGCATTCTAATTGTAAGTACTTTAAATTCAAGAATGCTGATAAGGTTGAAGCGCTTTTAGAACTCATGAGAATAGCACCCTTACTTAGTCTTTAAAACATGTTTTATTACGAGGTAAACTTGACTCTGTTTGTTGATAGAAGGCCTGCCATATCAAGTGTAGCTGTCATCACGAAAATTAATGGAAAGGTTCAACTGCCAAGAATTAAATTCAGTTAAAGTTTTCCTAGTCGAAAAATAGTAATTCATTGTTTTATGCATTTATTTTAATGTTCTAGTATTTATAGATAAACTATAGTAGTTATACTGTATTTCTTTTGCATATTGGATCTTGGCCTTACCTTTTTTGAAGATATTCATTAACTTGTTTTAGTTCTAGATAAATTACTGAAATCCTTCCAACTATAACTGGAAACTTTCCAACTATGTCATTCAAAATATCTAAGATCTCTATTTTTTTTATATAATGCCCAGTTTTCCCACTTGTATCATTAATTCCTAACATCTTAAACCCATGCATGGACACACAAACACACAGATGCATTAGACAGCAGACACAAACATGCTGAAACAATGTACAGTGCTTGTTGTGCATTTGCTCCTCTCTCTCTCTCTGGGTATTCTTTATTTAAAAAAGATTTTGGAATACCCTTTATAAAAAAAACTTTTGGAGAGAGAGAGAGAGAGATTTAGCTTAGGGCCACCCTACTTTAAATTTTATTGACCAGTATTCAAAATGTCGGTAGTATAAAGTCCAGTTTGGTGGTTTAGGATAAATAATTGACCTGCCAGATGTTGAGTCAGTATTATTAACAAGAATATTAATAATGTAGGGTCTGCTTAAGAAACTTTAGTTCTGTCAGTGTCTTGAGGAAGTGATTTTATTTGAGAAATGAATGGCTAAAAGTGCCCCAGTGCTTGACTTTATAGCCTAATTTTCATAAATAAATTAATCAGGAATTTCATTTTGCAGGAGCTGGAGTCAAAGTTACGTGATAATGGCATCAAAGTGGAAGAGGCTAACATTGACCAGAGTTTGTTACTTTCAACATTAATCAAGTCTGAGGTGGTAAACAATAATACAGGGGGTCAGAATGACATGAAGAAGGTGAGGTGTAACTACAGTCTCCCCGGATCCCTGCTTGACGTACGTGTGCCACGCCTCCTTGTTTTCTTTTATGCGAAGACACAGATTTGTAGTTTCCCTTCTGTTTATAGAATTTGAAATTCTAAGAGTTTTGGCTTAGTGTTTAGCATAGTTTTCAGAATTTGCTAAATTTTTCTTGTAATTATACTACCCACTTTTCAGTGATAAACTTCACTATAGTACTGTACTTTAATCAGTATAGAGAGTGCTGTATTAAGGGAAATAATTTTCTTATTTTTATGCAACATTTAATTTGAAAATATCTGCTTGAAAAGCTTTCTGTATTTCTACTTCCTATATTTCTACAAAGTTCCAAGACATGAAAGTATGATAGCTGTTTTATGACTGCTGAGAAATGATACTGTACTATAATGATATTTATGGCAGTGCTAGTTTAATATTTAAAAAACTTTGAACTCTTAGAATTTCAATGCTGCTGGTTTCCCGTTCAGTTTAGAAATTTTGCCTTTCGAAGTTGAGTATCCTTAGCTTTGTACTCCATGGCATTACTAAAGTATACTGCGTGTTGTGCATAGTCAAGTAAAAGATTTTTATTAAATTGTCATGATTACCCGAAGTTATGGCTTTTTCATCATTTTGCACAATAAAGTGAACAAGCCAAAATGCCCATTAACTGGAAAAGGGATCATCAGAATAATATTCTTATGTATAAAAAATAAAACGTCAAATAAATTAAGCCGTAAGGAACAGGACACTTCAAGGTAGTAGTTCACCTTGAAATTTAAAGTATTAACATCCTTTATGCTACTATAGGAAGACTTTATCTGGTTTTGGGGTGTGGAAAAAGAACAGCCATGATATTCTTTTAAGGTGCACTTCAGAGTCACTAAGACAAAAAAAAAATAACCACTTAAGTCTTATTTCTCCCTTAAATATATGCTCAAGTTTAAAAAGGATACTTAACATTGCCCACTTTGATAATATTAGATGAATGTGACTGTAATATTTTAAATTGCACATGCTTGATTGTAATGAATTGGAGACCAGTACTCATAATGTTATATTTAGTTCTTGCTTTTATTGATAATAGATACATTATATTTTTTGTTAAAATTTTCATATTTTTTCACAAGCATGGTAAATAACAAGGTTGCAGCTTGCTGTATGCTTTACAAGAAAGCAGTCTAGGTGTGCTTTCCATTTCAACTAAATGCATCTATTTAAGAAAAAAAATAGTCTTTACAGTAGAACAGTAGTGACCCTGTATGAATGTTTTTGTATTATTGGCTTGCTTCAACCAAGACTGCATCCTCTCTCTTCTGTTTGCTTGTATCTTTGCATGCAATTTGCCTGAATTGGAAGGTGTGGCACTGTAGCAGACCAGTTTTTATATGTAAACTTTGTGTTGTTTTCCATAATTTCTGAATACGTCAATGTTAATTTCCCTGTCTCAAAAGGTTAAAATCCTCCTTAATAAAAAAGGTTATTTCCCTTGCCTCAACAAGTTAATTTTGGATTATTATTACTAAATAATTTTTCAGTTATCTCCTCGTTTAGAGTTATTGCATTAAAATGATTAAGCAAATGTTTATGTACATTTTTAGTTCATATTAGGCTGCTGAAAGGAAAAAGTACCTTTTACCATCAAAGGTACACATTACTGCAAGACAAACATTAATCAGTAATTATTATAAAATTTCCACCCATTATACCTTCTTAAACAGGACTATACAATACAACAATGTTGTTGACAACACACAAAAGTTATTCATATTTCAAAGACAGTAGTGACCATTAAAACTGGTGGTAGATTTTTATTGAACTTTGATGGCAGCAGCTTAGGTTGGTTTCTTTTTAAAAGTCAATAACTTTGGTTATGAATAAGGACAGTTACCCAAAATGTTGGAAGCAATGGCAAAATATGGAAAGAAATTGCTATAAATAAATCAGAAAATAAACCTCTCAGTAGAAAAGTACTGTATACAATCAGTATTCCTTGTTAATATTTCCAATCATGTTAATTAGTTTTATGGCATTATACTTTGAAACTATATATATATATATATATATATATATATATATATATATATAACTATATTTGATAAATATGGCATTGCTGGTTGTATACTTGGCCATTCAAATAATACTGATAACAGTTTCCTATGCTATCATAGAATACTGTACAGGAAATCAAACGAAGTTGGGATCAGTTGCCAGACTATTTGGGATTTCCTACCTGTAAATGTAATTAACCAGTAATAATTTTGGTTTCGACTCTGATCTTGTTAACCTAATCTTCATGTTAAATTGTTAATTATATGGATTGTATGGGCAATATTTTTCACCAAAAATATTGTGGCTTTTATTAAATAGTACTAACACTGATATCTTGAGGAAATACTTAAATATTTCAAGTACGAGAAAAATTGTTTAAAGAGGTAACCATGGCATAACCTACACTTTAATTTTTTAAAATGAAGCAGAATTGCTCACTCCAAAGAAGAAGATTATCTTTTATTGTTTCACCAAGCAAAGATGATGACTCATGTCAAACCTTTCCATTCCAGAAAATCATAATTTTTAGCAGCTGTTAGAGAAGTTGCATTTTCAGTAACCAGTTTTATGGTCATAAGCAAAATAACAGTTATTATAAATTACGTTTTATGAGACCACCAAGTCATGTTGCTAAACTGATAAGGTTCACCCAAAGGATTTGTTCTGGAACTCAGGTGAAAAGTGAAGCAAGGTAATGTAAAAGTAGTTGGACAGCCAATTGGGAAGAGACCAGAGGGAACAAATGAAAATAAAAGATGGAAGTTATGCAGTTGCAGCCAGATGGATACTGCATAAAACCTTTAGTACCAACAACAGCATGTTGTCTAAGGCTCACTGGGATTACTGACATTAACCTAAATTGAGTTACATAATAAGTAATGTTTTAATTATTTATGGGTCATCATATATGCATAAGCATGTTATCATAATTACTTAACCAGTTTCAAGAATAATGTAATTTATAGAACAGCAATTTTTTCTTAAATAGGAGTACTGAATTAGCTTTTAATATATTGTAACAAGATATTAGATTCCCTTCAAAGGAATAGTTATTGTGAGTCATAAAAGTAACCTTTATATCCTTAGTATACACTGTGTTTCTCTGGTGATGAAGTGGCAAAAATGAATGCTTACTGGTTTTTGGAGAGCATCTTCTTAAAAGTAGAAGGTCCTTCTGACACAAAATGTTCACTTGTCATTATTATAAGTGCATGCTTGGTGTGGATTTCTGTGAAGTAAGCTAATGAAGGGTTTGTTGTATGCAGTGTTTGATAAGAAAATGTTATACATTATATCAGACACCACTAGTCACAGGTTTAAATTTTTAAGTACAACCTTAAGACAGCTTTCCAGCACACCATAAATATTAGAAAATATGAAGACATTTCCATCTAATGATTACCTTACAGGATTCACAACTAATCTTGATTATACCTGTATACATAGTAATGTTATTTCTAGCATATTTAAACTAACTATATTAATAGTTTTATAAAAAAAAAATTAATCATTACTGGTAAGTATCTACTTCACTTCATAGTGTCATAATGGTTTACTGGTAAGTATCTACTTCACTTCATAGTGTCATAATGATTTAATATCACACTGGAATTGTGCATTTTTATTGTTAGGTGATTGTTATTTCATGATTATTCACCATGGGAAAATATTCTTACAACTCATGGAAACCCAAATGTGTTAGATTTTATATTGATGCTTTTGATAATCATTCCATTTTACAGTACTCACTACTGTTGCAAGACTTCAAAAATCCAGTTTTCATTCAGACTAGTCATACTTTGTCTGGATACTCATGTTGGGACCCTGCCTCTGTGACACCTTCTCTAATAAACCCATTATTTTTTTTAAATTCACCTGCACCTCATTCTTTTTCAGCTGAATTTTTTTCAACGTTTAATCACTCAGTTCATAAAAATTGTCAAGAAGGTTCAATAATATAATATAATCATTAACAGTATATTTCCGTTTAGGCTCTACTTGGTTCTAGAGAATAAAGTACTGTCTATTTTTGGAAAATAGTCATACTTATTTTCTGATTCTCAATTCACAACAGGAGCTACTGGAAGATTTCACATCTGGTGGCTTTAACCTTGACCTGATGGATGATGATGGACCAGCCTTCACTAGTGATCCAGTGTTCTCATCACCTCAAGTGTCCTCCCCCAATTCGTCTCATCACTCTTTTGAAGATGCTTTAACACCAGATTCCATGGATATTGTTGCGTGATATCACAGAACTTTATGAAGTCAAAGTGTGGGATACTCAAAAAAAAAAAATTAAGAAATTGTCAGTTTTAAGATATTTTATATGAAAATGACATATTGGTCATTCTTTATATGAATTTATCATTGCACTAAGAAATTAACAGTTTCATCGTATGTTTACATAATTTAATTAATATTTTTGTATATAAGTACTAATGCAATGATTTGTTCAGTTCACACATTTTACATTTGTTTATGAGTATTACTGCTTAATATTTCTGCTGGTAGAGTACTTTATGGTCTGAGTGTAATAAAGTTGGTTGTTTGGCATATTGCCTATCCACATGTTTCTCAAGTCAAAGAGGCTCTTGTATGAATCTTTCATGGATGAATGGCTTCTCAGAAATCATATCAGAAGTCAAAGATAACTTATTAGATGCTGGTAGTTAATTGTCAAAGGTGTGCATGGTAAAGCATCAGTATTGCTCGTCAAGAACACATTCATTTCTAAATAATCTCAGTTTTTTTTCATCAGCGGCAGTGTGAAAGTTTATCTTATGTAAAGTACCATATCATATGTTTACATGCCCATATACATTACCCATTCATAAAGAGAAGTGCAGTACCTTTAATATACATTTATTGTTCAGGAGGATAGGCCTGATTACTATGGGTCAGTAAGATACTAGAAATCCAATTTTAACTTTTTATTACTAGACTAAATGTTATTGTTAGGAGGTGCCCAGTCTTTTATCCTGTCACTGAACTTTTGCCTTAACATACTCAAAGTTTGGTTCTTATATTTTTGTTTTTTTCATCACTGTATGGAAGGATTTATTTAAGTCAACAAGCATATACCATACAATCCAGCAAAAAAACTAACCTTTAAAAATAATTTTTACTCAAAGGTACTGTACTCTCTGATAATTGTAAAGTATATTTTTGAAAAAGGCAGTACAGTGAAATAAAATAAATTGAATAATTTGATTGGTAGGTATACAAAATTTTGGAAGGTATAGTATGTAGAGTATAGGTAATCTCTTTGTGATGTCAAGAAATTTATAACTATTTATAGAACTAAGAAATTTTTGTTGTTCAGTTACTGTTTAGTAATTCATACATTACTCTTCAATTTCTCAGCATTTTTAATTCAAGAATTCTGTCAGATGGCACTATTGTGTCATTGGTTGCACAGTTTTGTATGTGCAGTTACTCTTCAGGAATTAATTGACGATTTAGGTAAGGTGTCCTTGGCTGCAAAAATGTAGAAGTTTAATAGTGTCAGTTCCTTTTCCAGTATTGAATGATTCTTTTGAAAATACCTCTTGAACAGCTGTGTTAATAAAACACTAAACTATAAGGAAATACCTCCTCAAATATCATACCAAAATAGTTTAGTTACTAAGTTAATGTTAAAAAGCATAAAATACCTCTTAAAATTAGTAACTGCATTAACAAAAAGTTATAAAATACCTCCTGCAACATTTCTGTAATTATTGCATTCTATCATTTAATTACTACCTTTAACAAATTTCATCTTTTAATCATTGTTTTCATAATAATCATGAATTTGGTGTTAAGTATTACAGTAATTTTTTAACAATAACATTCAGTGAGGAAGCCATTAATTGGTACCTGAACAATGAATCCACAAAATATCTTATTCAGTTAAGATTTGAAGTTACTATTTTTTTTAGATATAGGTGATTTTTGAAGTTCTTTTACATTTCTTTGGATAATTTTCTCTTTGGCAGTCTTTGATACACCTTTTGGAACTGTGAAGAAAGATGAATGAGGGAATGGATAGATTTCAGGTGTGGTAGTGAACTGTTATCTTTGAGATATAGCTGTGATATGATACCTGGTCATTTATTAGATTGCTAATTCTAATTATTTCTCGGACTTTTATGTTGCCAATCTAAATATTCTTAATCCCAGCATATAAAAAAAAAATGTTCACTGTACAGTACATTTATCAAAATTTCTTGTTATCTCAGAGTAGGTATAATTGATAAGACTGGGTGTTACGAAGTGTTATATACATTTAAAACTTTATCGAAGAAGGTCTACAAACTTGCCTAAAAATGGTGTAAATTGTACATTTTCATGAAAATCTCATGCAAAATAATACTGTGCGTTTTCAAAAACATTATTTCAAGACTATAAATGATACCTTTTTTATGTTTGTCATTTTCAAAGTTAAGGGTGTATTTTGCATACTACAGTCACAGAAATTTACTGCATGTCACAAATTAATGAAATACTATACAAAAATAATGACCAATGTAAAAGGCTGTAGTATGAACACCTGTTTAAAATTTGATTGATTTTTTTCTGCCTTTAAAAAATAATTACTAGATTCTTTTGTTTATAGTCTGAATATGTGTGAATTAATTCCAAGTGCTCTGTTACTAAATTTTTAGCTGGTTTAAACATATCAACTATTCACCTGTGATTAATAAAAAATAGCTAAACAAAGGTAAGCCTTAGGCCAGATAGAGATTGTTAAAAAGATACAAACTTTTGGTGAGGCAGTGTATAATTGTGCCAGTGAATGCTTGATTGTGTGAAAGAAATAAATGTTGGAAAACTATTATTACTTGTCTTTTGATATGCTTATTTAAAGGTGTACATAACTTGTGATTCTTAGTTGTAATTTGAATACTTTTTTATGTAGATTTTTTCTGTTCTTAGACAAAGGGTGCATTGAATATGGTATTTTTGCTTTTTGCCTGATCATAATAGTATACTGTGTTTGTACATCCTTTGTCAAGTAGATTTTTATCTAACAATAAGAGTAGCTTTGTACTATTAGGCAAGTCATAATACTTAATATATAACTGGCATGGCAGAAAGTTTCACTAACAAGCAATTTGAATAACGTATGGAATGGTTGTTGCTGGTGCAGCCAACTTAAATCTGACATTATTACTAGATATTTAGAATTTGGTGTTTAATTAGTTTACATACAGCATTGGAAAACTTAAAAATTCAAAACCACAGTGATATCATTACCATAAACCATTGCACACTCATTGGGAGGTTAAAAGTGAGACCTCATAGTTTGGGCAATCAAGAATATAGGCCTTGCTATTCTTGAGTTTTTACTCCTAGAAAACTGTGTAAATAGGAAATATGGAGAATAATTATTTATGTAGGTATACAATTCCTGGAGTAATGAATGAGCAGCATACTACAATGACATTCAAATCTTATAGTCAGACTTATGCTGTACTGTAAATACTGTATTCATCTTCAGCTGTAGTGTTAAACAAAGTTTGTTTATATTTTAAAAAACTGGTAAACTACACTTGCCATACGTATATATTAATTTTTAAACAGTACTATATAGAATTGTACACCATGGTATCACACAACAGAAGTCTTCTCTTACAAGCAAATACTGTGATTATCATGGTTGGTACTGTTCCATTTTTTTATGATGTAATATTTTGTTTTTATATGTCAATTAGTGGTTTTACCACAGCCTTACGTTGTTATGCTGGGGTGGAGTAGCCAAGTCCACCACAACTGAAAAGACAAGACAAAAAATAAAATGTATATTTGAAGTACTCCTAGTCTACTTTAGTCCTTAACCAGCCAGAGGTTTAGTCCATATAAAAAAAAAGTCTGGAGATCCTTCTATTGCACATCTTTAAGCACGTAAGTACTCCTTTTGGATCTGCACTTGCTCTTAGTCTTCTTACCTTCTAAGGGACTTCCTGGCAGTGATGCCCTCCTTGGACTCTCATACCTCATCCTCACACCTAAATATTTATTCAGGTTATTTGATGAAGGGGTTTGTGATAAAAATGAGTTTTTATAAAATTAATTCATCATACACTCTCATGCCTTCCTTCCCTAATGTCTCAGATGGAGAATGGTTCCATCTGATGCATCCCCCACAAAGACTATTTTATGATGAAGTGGCTTGAATAAAAACATGTTTTACTCTAAGAAACCAATTTCTTAGTGCTACCACTAAAAATTTACAAGGTTGCATACTGGAACAATCAAGGGAAAGAGTAATGGATAAATCACCAAGAGAGCAGGCTGAAGGCTCAAGAATCACAACTCTTAGGCCATATATATAATCAAAATAAAAAGTGCCATATATAACCCAAACAAAAATCAAGGGAAAGATGAGATATGATTTTGAAGTAAATGGAAGCTTTTTGGTCTTGGAAAAATACCAAGATGTTTGGACCTGAGAGTAAAGAAAGGTCTTCTTTGTCCAGAAAATAGTTGACCAAGTGTCCTAACAAAGAAATCAATGGTTGAGGGTAACCACATTCAAAAGCCAGTGCAATGAAGCATCATACATATTGCATGACAATAATCCTTCCTCAAACCATGAAAAGTAAAAATTACTAGACAAATCTGTCCTCTGGTATCCTTGTGCCTCAGGTACATTCATTTCCACGACCTTCAGTTCCCTGTAGGGGAATAGTGCTGTCGTAGGCATTAAGGTTCTTTACAGCATCCCTTGAGCCCCTAGCTGCAACCCCTTTCATTCCATTTACTGTACCTTGGTTCACATTCTCTTCCATCTTACTTTCCACCATCTCCTAACAATTGTTTCATAATGCAACTGCAAGGTTTTCCTCCTGTTGCACCTTTCTACTCTCAATTTCCCTTTCAGCGCTGAACAACTTCATCAAGTCCCAGCACTAGGCCTATGGCCTAAAGTCTGTATTCTATTTCCATGACCTTCAGTAGTTCAAAATATCCAGTAGAAAAAGCGTATTCCATGCAGCAAACTGTTGAAATCAAAATAACAAGAAAAAATTTGCCACAGACAATGAAAGTGTTCAAACAAAATATACAATGCAAACAGTAGGAAATCTGTAAAACTCAAAAGCTACAACAAGGAATTATGTGCAATACATGCATGAGCCAGGATAGCACTCAGCAAACTGGAGTTGCAACAATCCCAAATGAATTAACTGTGGCCTTGAACATGATGCAGTCTTAGGCGAGTTAATTCCATATTTATTAATGAGCAGAATCAGCATGAAAGCTAAGGACTTCATAACTGGCCAAAATTTCTACATACAAACAACACATAATTCAGAACGCAAAATAAAAATGAAAAAATGAAATAGTGGATGCTATACAATCAAATCCATCTGCAGCATTATCAATCACAGAAGTTTATCAAGAAAAAGAGATTGAAAGCAGAGGTACATTACATGAAACATTAGTAGTGGAACCTCAGTTCTCAATCTGTTCCAGAAGGCTGTTTGAAATCCAATTTATTAAAAACCAAATCAATTTTTCACATGAAATACTATAAGTTGGATTAATCCATTCCAGACTCCAAAATTACAAATTATTTTAACCAGAAGTTTACAGGTTAAGTAGAAATAGTACAACCTATTAAAACCTGTACAATGACATTTACATGAAAAAAAACAAACACAAAAAATATATAAAAATTTATGAAAACTTCACTTCAACTTACCAGTACAGCACTAAGGAAAACTGAAGGCTTATGTGGAGTGTGGAGATGAGGGGTTATATTAATGTTTGGAAGAGTCACCTTCCATAATAATGTCAGGTAACTCCCCTTGGATCATCACTTTTTCTTCTGTCTTTTTGTACCACTAACCCCTACAAGGGGAGGAACAGTATTTCTGCCTTTAAAAAGGCAGCTACCCTGGCAAGCCTACCTGAATATACACCTTACCCTCAGTGCCTTGAGGGTCATTAGTCCATCAGGACTGGACCCAGCACAAAGGGTAAGTTTTGACAAGTTTCCCTAGCTTGACAATTTCAGATACTCCAGATTTACAGGTGGTAAGGCATGCTATCTTCCTCAACCCACTAACAAATTTTTGAGAGTGGAGTTTTCCACAATGGAAATCATTTTAGAATCATCATTGTAACTAAAATTAAAAAAGGCTTGGCTATAATTTGTTAGGTCAGCAGCTGAGGTGCGAGTCTTCCAGGGTTTTGATGTTCAACATTATCAAAATGCTAAAACAATGCTTCTCAGCTGCCATCCTCTAAGGCCCCCAACGATGGCAAAGGGTCAAGGATCTAGGGGAAAGTCACACAGTAAGTCCCTACCTGTGGAAGAACCATCTACCACAAGTTTTCCCTGCTGGTAGTCTTCTTCTCTGCAGCGTAAAACATAATGGACGAACAACAACCGAAATAGACCTGACAGAGGCAGATCAAGAATTTATGGTCAGCATACATTTCAATAATGGTAGCTGAGCCCGCAGAAGAGTAGATAGGACTGGGTATAGAGTACTTCTGCTAGAGATTGAAAGTAACAGCGCACTTCCTAACATAAAACACAAAAACTTCTGGGAGCCATGAATTATTTTCTAACTTGTCATCACATAATGCTTATAATCGTTCCTCCTTAACCTGACGATTCCATCCAACCAAGAGGACCATTCCAAAGCAAGGAAATGCTAGCTATTATCATATTAAAAAAATACCAAATTAAAAATAAATCTGTATTTTTCCTAGCATACAACCCTACACTTTCATATATCGAGTAATCCATGCTTACCTAGCTTCAGCTGTTCTCAAATCATCTCTGAAAAACAAAATCCTAACACTGACCAGGTCATGTGGTGCGACCCAACCCGACCAACCTCACCCAATGTGTGAGACAGGCCGTAAGCAGCTCCGCTCAACCTCCTAGAAGGAATGAGAGATTGAGACTGTGGGGTTGTACGAGGAGGGTAACTTTACCTATATGAACTCATAGGTACATATGTTAGGAAAAATACAAATTTCTTTTTAATTTGGTATTTGTTCTGACATGCATACGAGTCTACACTTTCATATAAGAAGCCTTACTTGAAGGAGGGAGGACGATCTCTCAGGTAAACATGTAGGAATGTTACCTCTGATATCCCCAAGGACATGCAAGGGTGTAAGCTGATGTACCACACTCAATTTTCTTCATAATGTAGCTGACGACATCTTCCCCTTCCGACACAGCTCCCGTAAGGATTTACGTCATTAAATATCCTGTTGTGCAGCCACTACCTAACCCAAGGTAAAGGTATCTAAGGACTTGTGTGCTACATCATTGAGGTAGAAAGAGGAGAATGCCATCTGTCCCTTCCAGGGAGTCCTTTGCGTCTTCTCTCTTCTCAGTCACCGCCTAGACCAGCAACTCTGAAGGGAAGCAAACGGACACATCAATGCTGGGGCTATTCCTCAGGCTGAGCCAATTACTGGCTGAGATGTGCCTCTGAGTCAATGACAAAACAGCATCCCTCCTCTTGAGGATGATATTAGCCACATAAGATATAGCCTTCCCTGCTGGAACCATGTACTCCTTCATGGCATGCCATATTTTGGATGGTAGACCTCCTTCATGTCTTTCAACCACACCCCTTGGCACCTGTCGAGCCAAGAGATGGCCCTCAACGCCCTTCCCAACACCACATCGTGGTTCATCATTTCCTCATTAAGTGAATTTAGAGCTAATTTGATGAGGACTATCCAGTGGGACGTTGCCCAAAAGCTGGCCTCTTCTGGGACATAGTAGTACTTGGCTCGGTGGGGAAAAGGTGGGGGCAGTAATTTTGGGGAGCTGGCAGAGGCTAGGGAGCCTTCCTCCCCCACTACTAGGCTATCCAACTCCTTCATAATGCTTGCTACCAGCAGAAACCAAGGAAGTCAGATGGTTTGTTTGGCCTCTGGGATGCTATCCAACATTTGCTCATGTAGGAGAAGTTGGGGTAGTCTTTGGACAGCACATTCTCTGGTTCTGGTAGATCCAATTTCCTATAATCTTGAGGATGAAGTCCGAGAAGTTACTCTCCTCATCTGGAAGATACAGAAAGGAGGACTCCATACCCTCCTCGGAGTATGTGGCACCTACCAGAGTAGATGGTCCCTGTATCTCCTGGTCTCCGTCCTGTTCCGTTGGGTGGTTGTCCAGTACCTGGCGTCATGGATGGCTGCCTTCAGGGTAGTATCGTTCCTGAGACCTGTCCCCTGAACCTGAGACGCGACGTTTCCCTGACTTCACATTAGTCCGCCACCTCAGTGATCTGTGTCAGGAGGGGTACCGCTCTGCTCCATCCCACTCTTGCCTCAAGGAGGTACCCCTCTGTGACGTGCTTCTGGAACACAATCAGGAATTACCCCTGGACGGATACTGAGAAGAACAACTCTTCCGATGGCACCGGTGATTCCGCTCCAATCTGGCAGAGTAGCGGGACCCACTCCTCCTTGAGCAGTTCCTTCGCGATGATGAGCTACATCTGCTCGAACACGGTCCTGGGCGGTGTCTATCCCAATGCACCGGAGAAGGTTTGGAGGAGAGGTCTGACTTCGTATAGGAGGATCTTCATCTAGCCTGGCCATGTGAATGGCAGTCCTGTTCTTCCACTCACTGATCATCAATCGACTGGGAAGCACTATAGGGTGATTCCAGCCTGTTCTTCTCTCCCAAAATCCCGCTTGGCTCCCCCAACTCCGTCTTGTTGCTATCCCGAAACTCTTCCTTGAGGGCTTGCCAAAGAGCTTGCCAAACCTGGGTCAGGTTTCTTCTTACAGGAAGGCAAAGAGAGAGGAAAAATAATCTTACCGGGCATTATGGGTAATGGAGAAGGAGTTTGTAGTGGCAATGACAGTGGGGGATTGAGAAGGAATGGGGAAGGTTCTCTGGAGATATGGGTGGTCTTCTTCCTCCGCCTCCTTTCATACCTTCCCCACTGGTGCGACGATCATGTTGAGCACTCTCCACACGAGGCCTCAAGGGAACATTCCTGCCCCTGCAAGATATGCGCACGGAATGGGGATCAATGCGTATAAGCGACATGAATTTGACGCAGGGCTTGTTCTTGCCCACACAGCGCTGCGCTATGGGTTTCCTGTGCTCTTCCACCACCGTGAGGAGAGAAAGAAAGCACACTAACACTCAGGTGTGGGGAAAAAACACGAACACATGCAATCACGTGGGCACTGAAAAGTGAAAATGCTTTCCCCGAACCTGTAAAGATCTCACAAAACAACACAAAAAGTTTTTAATTATGTTATAAAAGCACTATGGCCTGGGATGGGATCCCTCTCGCAAAGAAACTAAACTCTGCACTGTTCACATGTTCCGAGAGGTAGATTGAACATGGGATATTCACTCCTTCACTCCTTTATCCTGCACTCCAGGACAGAGACCCAAGCCCAATACACAGACACAGCGATATTAACTGCAGAATTGAAGATATCATCACTAAATATGGTAAACAGGGTCAGGCAAACACTAGGCACCAAGAGTAAATACTCCCAATCACACAGACTAGAAGAAAACAATACGAACGCAAAATGTGAGAGATGAATTGGAAACGTGAAAACTCCAGTACAGCTGCGAATACAATGGGTGAGGTAGGTCGGGTCAGGTTGCACCACATGACCCAGGTAGCATTAGGATTTCTTTTTCAGAGATGATTCGAGAACAGCCGAAGCTAGGTCAGCACAGATTACTCCATATATGAAAACGTAAGTTAGTATACATGTCGGAACAAATGGCACTTTCTTTTAGATGAATATAATAAAACTTAGCAAATGTGTGGACTATGCATAAAACTACATTCTCAAAATTATCAATATGCCATTTATGCACTGGTGATTATTACTTACAACACTGGTGATCAAACGTTGAGAACCAGTTAAACAGTACCTGAAAATTGCATATCCCCCTTTTCATCATTTGGGCTAAAATAAGTTTCAAGTGAATTAAAATGGAAATAACTTACTATTATGCTCTTGAATAGATATCTCTGTAAAGTAAACTACTGGAGAACAGAACTTAAGGCAGATTACAGCATAGCAGGTTCATGAAGTTTATTGGTTGGGATATACATATGGCCACAGAGAAGATATGCACAGTGACACAAA
>NC_089747.1:16820000-16827500 GCF_040412425.1 Macrobrachium rosenbergii
TTTGCATATAGCGGGAATCATTCAAAAAAACCGTGTCAGTGAAGTGGCGAACGAACGGAAGTAGTAATTGTATCATAAAATACATTTTCAGTAAAGTAAATTTGGTCCGTTCCAAATCACGCAAATCTATTCCATTGTTTGCCGAGGATGTTTCACCGCGAGAGAACGATAACAAAAGACACAAAGTTGTTGGTAATTTAGTTTTCCATCCGTAACGTAAAACACTATGCATGATTGGTATATTTAAAGTAAAATCTGGATACCTGCATTTGTTTCGTTCGTTGTTTTGAATTTGGTGCAAAAAAGAAAATAACCGCCATTTTGATTCCTCCGCTGTGTTTATTCAAATTGTTGAACTGTTTGTGAGAGAACGGCCATTTTGGGGTTTCCTTCGCAGGCCGAGGTTGTTTTGAAATTTAGGCCTAAAGCGGATACGATCAGTTATATGCGCAAGTCTGGTTGCACAATATAATTGACAATTTAATGTTGTCCACACACAGTCAATATAATTGACAATTTAATTGGGCAAACCAGGCAGTGTGGCTCTTGCAATCCGCTGAGAAAGGATGGAGGATTTTGACCCAGCAATCGCCATGGCAATATCTCTTGCTGTAGAAAAAACCGATGTTCCAAAAGATAACGTAAAATGGTAAAAAAATGGTTTCTTAGTTCAACGTTTGGACACACCAAATTACTACGTGAATTGAGCTATAATGAGCCAAATGATCTTAAAAACTTTCTGCGCATGGATGCTGAAAATGAGTTATTTGAAAATGGTCGAGCCCTGATTGAAAAACAAACTTGTGACGTCAGCCCATCTCTCCCTACGGAGCGTTTATCAATTACAGACCTGGCCTGGAAATACATTTGAAGATCTGAAGTTTGTCAGTGCTAGCCAAGACCATCGGCAAAATAGTTATTGAAACCTGTGAAGCCATCCATTACATGAGTACATAAAGGTAAGATTAAGTTTCTTGTCAAATATGTTTACATATATCTTTATAATTTGTGAAATGAAACACCAACAAGTCAATACTTAGTTTTTAATCAAATTAATAATGTTAACATTTACAAAACTCCATAATGATTAGGAAAATACTCAAAAGAAACAGTATTACAATAAAACAATACTCAACTCAAAACTTAAAAAAAAAATCATTATCAACGCACTGATGGTATTACTAGAAACACCAAACTTTTACCAGTCTGAATCAAACTGTATTGTTTATTGGTAAGTAAAGCTCGAGAAGTAATTGGCCAGAGAATACGACTGTCAATCGGAAGTGTTACTTGAGAGATCCACTTGTTGGGGCACAGTTTCGCCTACAGAAATGGTCAAGATGGTGTAAGTGAACCCTCTGTGTCCAGTTGTCATTGTTTATTTGGACTGAATTCCTTTTCAGTGTACCATCTGCCCTCAAAAAGTATATCATTAAGCTTTCTTTGCGAACAACTGCTGGTCTGAGTCATCTTTGATTCAGCTGCCCATGTCTTGGCTTGGCTAAGATTGACGTCTTCACCTTGGCGTGCTCAGAGGCAAGCTTCAGAAGTTCTTCTCGGGCATCATTCTTAACTGGGCTTACTGAACTTTCTCTTCATCCGTTTCTCAGGTTTCTGGAGAGACTCCTTGCTCATGGAAGGAGAAGGCGTCAGTGTTGACTCCTCCCATATGCTGTTGCTGGGAACGTGTTTCAAATCTTCCATATCATCCTGTGAACATAAAATTGTTTTATCATTATCAATTCATCAAAGAAAAAAACATTAATATGAGTGATGGCTGACTGTGAAGTAATTTCTTAAGAAAACAAACCTAGTCAACGAGGTGCAAAGTGAGTTATAAATGAGATAACCTGGCAGCCAGCCAACGCCTATAATAATGCCATTATCATTAGGTCTGTAAACAAAGTGAACTATCTTTTTCTGGCAAGTATGCTAAAGAAAACTGGACTGCAGTCCTTTCGTTGAATTAATGCCGTGTCTATGGAAAAAGATGGTTCTATCGTGACCTAATGATCATGAAGCCCTTCATCCAGCTAACATAAAACTCATTAAATTTCATTTTGCAGATGCCGCAATCCGAAGGTGAGTGGCTGAAAGTCTCGGAAGGATTTTGCAAAAGCTGGAATTTTTCGCACGCTCTAGGTGCGGTAGATGGCAAACATGTTGCCATAAAGAACCACCAGGAAGTGGGTCGACTTCTTCAATTACAAGAAGTTTTCAGCATCGGTTAATGAAAGACACCAACCAGAATTTATAGTCGCCGATGTTGGTGTGAACGGAAGAGTGTCGGATGAAGAGTGCTTTCTCATACAGATTTTGGGCCGAAGGATGGACAATCAAGAACTTAATTCCTCCTCCAGAAAAACTTTGATGATGACGTGATGCCAATGCCTTACGAAGGAGATGAAGCCTTTCTCTGACCGCGAAAATGGATGAATGCCATCCTGACGTGGCGCTGAAGAGGATGATATCTACAATGAGAAATGTCCAACTACCGTTTAAAGTAGAACGCCCCGTGGAAAATGTAGCATGGAATTCTCGCTAGTCCCCAAGTGTTCCAAAGGCAGATGCTGCTTTCACCAGAAAAAGGCTCAGACAGTAACGTTTTGCTGTTGCCTACACAATTTCTTGAGGAGGAAATCCAAAAAGATACATCATGCAGGGAACTGTGGACTGGGAAGATGAGAATGGAACTGTCCACGGGGTCACTGGCGAAGAGCCAGAGAGGCAACATGGCGGAAGTCGACACAGAGATGAAATGCCTCAGATAACCCAAAGGACATACGGGATATGTTCAACTTCTGTTCTAAAGGATCTTACCAAGCAAGACAATCACATCACTTTGTGTAATTCGGAATGTAATGTAAAAAACCCAAATCCGGTTCTATCTGGTTGCTTTTTTTAATAAATTTGAGGATGTTCAATCATCATGCTAAATTTATTTTAAGAAATGCAGTGCATGTCAACCACTTATACATCTGAAAATGAACGATAAACAGCTTTAACACATAGTCGATTTTTAATTTTAAAACACATTTTTCTCATGTATTTCACATTAAAAGTAATAAATAATTTATTTTAAAACCTCGTTCAAAGCTAGTTTACAAAATACAGGCAATTTAAATAAGCTCAGCAGCACTCGCACCATGAACGTGACATAATACATAAGAAAATGTGTTTTAAATTAAAAAATCGATTCTGTGCTAAAGGAAAATAATACAAAATTGCATACCTCATGAGAAGGCC
Organism: Macrobrachium rosenbergii; assembly: GCF_040412425.1. NCBI lineage: Eukaryota > Metazoa > Arthropoda > Malacostraca > Decapoda > Palaemonidae > Macrobrachium > Macrobrachium rosenbergii. The sequence continues at coordinate 16,823,247 of NC_089747.1, forward strand.
CGCTGTCATCTACAGTCGATGATAAACTTGTATGCTTTGTGAGTGTACTCGCGATTTTGCTGGGAAAGCCTTGGTCGGGAGGAAGGTGAGGGCATGAAAATACCACAACGTTGGTTCATATGCCTGGTCCGCCCCTGCGCCCAAATTTTTCAACCCTGCACTTTTTTTCAGTTCTTTGCGATAGTTGGTTCTATATGCATTGATCTTTTTTACATCTTCTCTTGTACTTTGGGTAACTTTTCACCGAATTTTTCAACCAACACAGCGTAAGGCATCTTCTTTTGTCTGTTGCTGTAATCATCACTTTTTACTTTCCCGGGCTGGTAAACTTTTATAAACAGGAGCAGATGTCAACTGGAATGCCTGTCCTTCAGGTACCATGTTGTGATACGAAATCTGGAAGACAAATGATTTTATTGCACCAGGATGGGGTCTACCACAGGGTCAAAATCGTGCAATGAAATATTCCCAATAAAATATCAAGCAGAAATTGAACACCCTCAATACAAGGAGCACCGATAGGGGTGTATCGTCCTGTATAAAGGAATTTAATTGTCAATGCATATTGACAAAATGGGAGGGAATATAATGTGATCGTCTGGGCCCCAAGGGAGACCGTGCCATCTCACGACCTTGTTATGGACCTCGACTCTGCTCGCCACTCTTGGGGCATATATTTTTTTTGCACCGCGAACCCACCTCCTAATATCTTACCTAGGAAAACCAAAGACAATTTAGAGTTGGGTTAGGCCCCTGGTTGCAGGAGGCCCCATTCCAAAGGAATACCTACTATAAAATCATATAAAGAAAATTTAAAATTTTCACGATAAACTTTTTTGGGCCGCTCCCGGAGTTAAAGAGGTATAACTAATCCCTAAGCAAGCCAGAGGATGAGGAGCTATACCATTAAGATCCATGGGGTCATTGTGCATGTAGGAGCATCTTTAGGACATGTTCAAAAGCAGGCTATCTCCTGAGGATAACGTCCTCTCTCTCTCTCTCTCTCTCTCTCTCTCTCTCTCTCGTTATCCATCGAGTCAAATGGCATTCCTAAACTACAGGCCCACGTGACCCTCTTCAAAGAAAGAACTGGCCCATGACGGGCTGGGAGGCCAATACAGTAAACCAAACAAAGAAATTGCTGGAGAGGAGGTTTTAAGAATGATGGCGATATCTGTGAAAACTGTCGGTCGCCTCCTGAGGCTCCTATCAGATCGCTGAAAACAAACAGTAGTCCTCACCCCCTGAAAGAACATACCCAGCTGTTGGTGTCCTGGGACCAGCCACTGGTGATAGATCTTTACACCCCCGGAAAAAAAAAAAAAAAAAAAACCAAAACACCACATGTCCAATAATCCACTCATCACTGGAATAGCACTTCACCAGGTATCCCTCTTTACCCGTACCTTCCCAGCTCCAAGAATGTTGCACTCTGCAGGCTTGTGATCCGGTTCTTCCCATATAGCCTAGTTGGGTTCCCGTGACGGTCCAGAGCACATGAAGGCACCATAAGTTTCCACCAAGGGAGAATCCAGAAAAATAAATAAAACAAAACCAAAAGGGAACACAGAAGAAAGTCTCTTCTGAACTCCAACCACCCAGAGCCTAGGGATAATAGAGTGCCACCATGTGACGCTGTACGAACCCAAACTACAGTGCCACCTCTTGAAGAGGAAAATGGGTCGAGTCATTGAAGAGAATCTGCCTTTACGCTGCCCCGAAATGCGCCCATCCGACCGGTTAGCTCCCTTCCCCAAACCCCATGGGTAGAGCATTATAAAACTTTCCTGGGGCTGGGGGCCCACTCTCACCAGGGGAACTTACCACCTGGGTTACATCTTGTGGACGAGGCCAAGCGGGAGAACCGGAAGAAAGACTCGAGCAGAAAAGTCTTCCTGCAGCAAAGGCAATAAAATTTGAAAGAAAGAAGGAGACAGCATGAGGCCATAGCCTGCAAGCGCAACTGAGTTAGCCCCCAAGAGCCGAGCTCAAGATCCGAGAGGCGACAAAATGGAGGTGCCGGAGCTATGGCTAGCCAGAAGCCAGTCCTACACCTGCGCATCAAATCTCCACCTTCGCATCAATTCTCTGTCCCCAGTGGACTGAGGACCCCACCCAGTACATGGCTGGAGAGAGGACAACTCTTTACCTGATCGACTACAGCAAGAGAAGGGCCAATACTAGCCAAGCATATGGAGGAAAAGCTTCTGAAGCCCTTCACTGGAGGAGCGAGAAGGCACCTCAGGAAAACCCCTGAGCTCATTACAGCCGCAGATAACCCCAGAAAAATGGAGACAGAGGTTCCCCTTGCCGGAGACCAACTCTTGACGGAATGGGCATGGCACAAAACCCAGTCCAGGGACTGTCATCACCCTTGGCCTGGCTTGATGAAACCAGGCGGACCATGCTAGAAGACCTTTTGAATGTGTGCCCAAGTTGTCCCTTGGGATGAGTATATCTTAACACTAAACAGGCCGAGCACACTTATCCACTTGTCGCATGGCTGATTCGTGGGAAACCCATCGCGTCGATAGCACCTCTCACAAGGAATCATCCCTCCGGCCTACCTCTCGAATAAGAGCTCAGGTGCAGAATGGACTGCCAGCAAGACCCTGTGATTAATCGCAGAAGAGGCCGGAGCTGCTGGTGCCGATACAAACTCGCACTAGTGGTGCTGGTACCAGCCAGGACTCGCTCGATTCATCCGACAGGCCCTCTCCTCCATCAGTTACTGCAGGCCAAACTGAATGCCATCCAAAAGGCCCCGTGCAGATCCTGTACCTGCTGCCACTACAATGCTGGATCTCCGGCCTGTCCACATCATGTACCCACCACCAAATTTGTCCAACCTAATCAGCACTTCATTCTCTGGAGAAGGGCTATTGGAGAGACTGCCGCAGTAGTCTCGAGTCGGCCCCTTCAGAGCACTTTACCCGTGACCCTCCCGGTCATTACACAGTGGCAGACATTAGCCTGATCACTGGGGCCCAATGTGCCAGTCGGTGCTGTCCAGCGGCTCGGTGAAATGAGGTGGATAGAGGCCACCATTCCGTTCAACGGTCCAACTGGTAATGACACCTTGATGATATTGATCCCACTTTGCTCGGCGTGGGGTGGAATTCGCCCGAGTGGTCCTCTTGTTGAAGAAGATCTTCTCGAAGCACCACGCTCTGCGCCAACCAGCCACGTTAATCCTCCAGAAGTGCCCCATCTAAAACTCTCAAGAATACCTCACCTTCCGCCCACCAAAGTGGTCGGGAACGGCCATCTCAACCTATTTCAGGCTAGCCCTCTATCCAGGCTGGCCCAGAAATGCCTCCCCCACCACGATTCAGGAGGAGCAGCCCAGAGGTTCAAGCGGGAGACCACCAGTAATTGGGAGGGCTGCCCAAAAGCAAGCGGAGGCCCAACAAAATCACTAGGAGGCTACGATCCTGCTGGGGCAAGAGTCTCCGGTGCAGCCAAACCCAAGTGTAAGAAAGGTATGCACCGGACCTTGTCAGGCAGCCTGACCCTCAACTAAACCAGTGCCACTCAGAAGCACTGGAGCTATGATAAACCCTTCCGCCCGCGGACGTTGAGCCGTGGAAAAGGCCATGCGATGTCTAAATCATGAGCCAATCCTCCTCCGGAGATTTAGGATTCCCAATGCAGTTGATCATTTGCGACTGGAGAGCCTCCAGCACCGAACCTTCTTCGAGGTACAGGCTCGAGGATGATGAACCCCTGGAGGATCGAAAATAGTACCCTCATTTGGAAGACCAGGAACTGGCATCCTCGGACCACCAGATCGCTCTCTAACAGTACGCACGGACCATAATCCCCAGCTTTTTGCTCACCAACTTTAGAAACCAAAATAAGGCCTGTCCCGGGTCGGTGCTTGGATCACCTGCTAGACTACTGAACTTGGAGGAAACCAGAAGAAGAAGAAGACAGAAGAGAGGCCCAGTAGTTGCCGACGTACGCTCATCCTGACACTAGTGCCCTCTCGGCACAGTGCCCTAACATCTAAGAGTGATCCTGGCCCTTGCCCAGAGGAGGTAGCCAGTGTGATCTCTTTCCTTTCATTTGTGCATAGCCTAGGCCACCTTAAAGTACAGTACATCAATTTAGTAACCTTGTTCTTTCCACTTACCACCGAGCCGCAGTAATCATGTAAGTAGCCTAACTTCAATTTCAGTAATCTTAACTATTGTGAAACGAGCCACGATGCTCGTGACACGCATGGCCCTAAGACCTCAGTGAGGCACCCAT
>NC_089747.1:16832500-16950000 GCF_040412425.1 Macrobrachium rosenbergii
TGTTGATTTCATGTTTTCATGAAGAAATAATTATATAAAGCAAATTATTGAGTAATTTTTGCCATAAGCAGTCAAATAATCACGATCATGGCAACGTTCAAACTTGGTGCCGTCACGACATGTCTATAAATAGAACAGAAGTAGAGAGCTGTCACTGGCTAGCAGATCTCCATGGCAACCAGCCAGCCAATCAGGTTTTAGCTGTATTCTGTCTGCGAAAGAACTTTTGCTCAGAGAAGCTGACAATGACATAAGTGCATGTGTTTTGAATACAAAACATAGTTTTTAATAGTGTATGTATTTTACTGGTTACATGAAGAATAATAGAATGAATTCCTTCTGATTACTTTGAGTGCAAAATTGTTGGTTCAGATATTCTTCAGCAACAAAATATATAGAATTACACTGCATAGAAGGAACTGGCAATTCTCTCTCTCTCTCTCTATCTTGTCATTTGCCACGTAAACACAAGTATTGTTCAGTAACTTAGCGTTTGTCTTCGTGAAGTTTACCTTTGTCATGTCTTTTCTTTCCTAAAAAAAACATACAAAGCATCGTACTATAGCTACCAGTCGGGCAGCAGATACGTAAAACTGTTAATGCTCAGTGATTGACTACGATACTTCCTACAGCTCCAGACAATATTGTTTCTTAATGACGGTACATACCGTGTGCAAGTTAAATTGGTTACAAGTTAAAAGCATTTCAGTTCAGTACAGTATGGTTAGTTATAAATGATTTGTTTAACCAGACCTCTGAACTCTTTTAGGGTTCTTCTCGGGCTGTTAGTACAATATAAATACAGAATAGTATATATAAAATAAAAATATAAATGAAAAGTTTTTTATTTACCGTTGGTAAATAAAAAGGAAAACGGTAAGCGACGAGCAGAGGAACAGTAACTATCGTAAACCATGGTAGAACATTACATATTTTAACTCGGCTAACCCTCTTCAGTGTCCGTCTTATCCAACATCCGGGTTAATGAGGTCCGACTTAATGAGGGTCGACTGTAAATTTCTACTGCTACCTCAGATCCTCTGTAGAAAGTAAAAACATACTAACATTTTCTAGTACCACTTGAACGAAATTATCTTTAGCAATGACAAGCTTCTGAACTGATATCAAATATCAAACTTTTTGGATTACATTCTTAGACCAAGTAAAAAAGTTCTTTGGGAATGAATGCTGAAATGCTGCAGTTGAAATGGAGACAAGGTAAATGAGGTCTTCATCTTTTCTTTCTTTTCAGGAAGAGCATGAGAGCTCAAACAGGCATATAAGTACACGTTCCATGAGCCTGAGCTTCCCTAAAAATTTGTCAATGCTAGAGCTATGAAATGCCTTAGCCATTTCATATCACAAGCTATCTTCGTCATGAAGTCTATGAAAAAGGACAGGCTTGCTATTTTTAACACTGCATATGCAACATGTAAGACAGGCCTTAAAATTAAATCACTCTAGAGCATAAAGAGAAAGCAATCATGCAGAATCTTCAGTCTATTCCTTTCCTGTAACCAAAGATAGTTCTTTGGAAGGTCTGTAGGGCTACTTTAATGACCAAGGCATTTCAAATGATCAAGTCATAAAAGTGTTGTTTTTATATAAGTAACTTACAAGTAATTACATTGCTGATTCCCACACTGACAAGAGATGGGATGCATGAACAAATCTACCCCAAAACATTAATAATGGTAATGAATCTGAGAATAGAAAGGACAGTTGTTTTCCTTACTCTGCCCCTCCCCCTCTCTCTCTCTCCACTTCTCCATGGCTCCTACAGAAGTTCGGAGGACGAAATTCTCACTTGCGAGAGGCAGAACAGGATGAGGGTCTCTTAATGGCTCTGGAGACAAATCTGCTGGACGAATGGGATCTGCTGCCAACAAAGGGCCAAGTCTGCAGTGGGGAGACTGTCCTGGTGGTATGAGCGGGCACTTCCTTAAGACACCTAGAGGATTGGGCAAAATCATCTTGTGTATTCTTCTGAAGATCCGAAGAAATCTCCAGAACTGTAGCCTGCAGGAACACGTGATGATGACCCAGTGGGGAAAACTCCCACTGTGTAAAAGGAAGCTAATTCCTGGGAACCGTCCCCGATTCCTTTATCGATACACGAGAGGACCCCCAGCAAGTTGGAGGCACTATCTTCAGGAATAGTAAGGCAGTCCTTAATCTTACAGGCAAGAGAAGCCACTGCCCAATTGAGAAAACTCAACACTTCGAACACCTTAAACAAGTTTTAAGAAAATTGCGAGAGCTCCGTCGAACTGAACATGATCTTCACTGAAGCAAAGGCAGATCTACAAGAGGAATTGATCTGCAGAGAAGTCCCTGGGAGGAGGGAAGAAACTCCCAGAGAAGGAGCTTTCCCTGTGGCACAAGAGAGATCTGTCTCCTCTTAGACAATCTAGAAGGAGGAGGTTGAAAATGGCTCTACCTTTGTTCCCTCTTCTCTACTATCCATCCCTCAATTACACCAAAGGCTTTCTTGGCAGAAGAAAAAAGCACCAACTTGGGTAGTCTTGGAGACTCGGAAGACTGTGACTCCCCAAGAAAAGTCGACACCGGTGAAGAAGAAGCTGCAGGCGAAAAGCAATCTGGGAAGGTAGCAAGAAGATACCTTAGCAGCGATGCATAAGCTGAAGGACGAGCGTCTTCAGCAATAACTTCTTCTTCCTCGTCTCAGGATACAGGAGACAAAACCAAGTCCGTAAGTTTGGGGGTTGATGGAGCCTTCTTCAACAGGCTCAAAATACTGTCAAGCTTGCTCTGAATCGGGTCTACCACGGAGGGTGCTTGCTTGCTAGAAGAGGGTAAAGCCTGAGGCGCAGAATTTCGTGTCACAGAAGAGTGCCCAACTGCTTGGGGAACAGCATAAGCACAGTGATGCTCTGGCGCCAACGGAAGATCAGGCACCAAAGGAAGCTCGGGCGCCACTGGCCGCTTCATCTTAGTTGGCGATCCATAAATCAAAGAGTGGATGGATGAAGATGGGAGCTTGGGCGCTCTGTGACACTCTAGAGAAGACGGTTGCTCTGACACAGCAGCACGAGAAGGAGTCAACAAGCGCCGAGACAATTTTGGGCGCTAGGAAGAAACCGGGCGTTTGGTAGTCAAGGGAGCTTCCAACACTGCAGGGCGCTCAGGAGCCAGAGGAGTCTCAGAAGAAGACGCCTTAGACGAAGCGCGCTTACAAGAAACAGGATGCTTGGAAGCCGTTCTCTGACTCTCAACCAAGGGAGGAACAGAAGGAAAGTGTTCCGGACTGTCCCAATGTCTGCAAGAGAGGAGAGGAATGCAAACAGGTTCCTTGAATTTCTTACACGGCACTGGAGAAGAATGAGACGCATCACCTGCACGCCTTTTCAAAGGGTGTGATTCATCCACAAAACACCATTGGCATCTGGGAGAAGAATCATCTGAGCTAGATGAAAAACGATGCACGTCCAGGGATACACCTTTCCAACAGCGTTTGGCTGCAACATGGGATTCAACAACAGGTTCATCAGAGGGGGCGACTACCTGTGGGCCGACCCCACCGACCTCCCTTAGGGTACCAGTTTGACTCCTCCAAGGTTTAGGGGAGTATGACATTGACCCTTGCCTAGGAGAATCAGTGGGACAGGCAGCCACCTCGTCCACCAAAACATCACTAGGCACAATCAGGCGCTCCACTGACACTGCACTGGCACTAAGAGCAACAGAGAGCTCCAAATCACTCTTACTGTCCATAAGGGCCTTAACCGAAGAGGCTAATTGCACAATAGATTCAACAATCAATTCGAACCTTTTATCAATTTTACACTCAAGGCTGGCAATGGTGTTGGGTTCGGAAGCGAGAGAGCCAAGCAAAGGAGCGGGTTGCACAGCAGGAGAACTGGGTATGGAATCAACAGAAATAACAGGAACGTCAATCTCGATGTAAGCATTATCAACATCATGATCAGCAGGAGATCCCTGACTAGCTAAAGACTTACTAATCCGTCTGGATTTTGCTTTTCTCTTTTTATCTCTAGCCAGTTTGTTTAAATGAGATCTTAAAGTCTTCCACTTCTTACTGCCCCAGTCTACACACTTATTACATCATAAGTCTTCTGAACAAATTTGTCCCCTACAATCCGTGCAGACAGAATGTGAATCTTAAGATTCCTTAGTCAAATGCATATTGCATTCTTTACTGCAATACCTAAAGCTAGTCAAACTCGAGTCTGACATTTGGAAAAAACAAGTCCACTAAAGTCACAACCGGTAAATAAGGAAAGTCATTATAAAGAGAATCACAATAAAGGTAAAAAAAAACAGTCTTACTCTATCTAATAATGGTGAAAGGCTATCAAAGCAAGAATACTTCACCAAATACGATGAGAAATCAATAAGAAAGACGAATTCCAAAATCAGAGCTACCGCTAAAAGCTGGTGTACAGCCATTAGCCAGCAGAAACAAATTGAATACTTTTGCTAGCCGCTCCCCTCTTACCCCGAAAGTGGGCAGGGTTAGTCACCTAGCCAAGCAAAATAGCGTGACCAATGAATTTCAAAATTTTTAGCTGCTGGTTAAGAGAAACTATAGCAATGTAATTACTTGGTAAGTTACTTACATAAAAAAAATTACATTTACTGTATGGCCTCTCTTTTTATTAGGAGACAAGTGGATCTAACTGCAATTTGAAAGTCATCACATCCCAATGAAAAGTTAGGGCCATACAGTCATTTATATCATGTATTTCATAAAGTTCTTATATACTGTACCATAATCTCACAAAAGTTGAGAAAACCACAGTCAATTTTCCCAGTGAGGAAATGTTATGGGATTCCTGTGGAGTGAAGAAAAGGCAGACTACCACTGAAAATATTTCCTAGCGCAAACCACAATACAATAGATCAATTATTTCCGAAGATACAAGTCTCCTTGCTCTGAACGTAGGATTCATGTCTGATAGGAGGTCTGAACAGCGACAGGCAGCACAGAAAGTGGGCCACTACGACAAATGCTGTCTGGCTCCAAAACAGCACTGCCAGATTGGACAACAGGTGTCGACCACATCAGACACTTGTGAAAGGTTTACTCAGAAGGGGCATAAGGGAATGGTAAGATGTGGCATACGCCACGATTGGTAGGTTAGGGAAGATATCATTTGAGAACCATCCATTGGACAATGTCAACCATGTACTGATCACAACAGAAGCCCTTCAACTGCCCAGAGAAACTGAACAGTAAACTAATCAATCTCTTGTCAGCAGATCCCTATTGACGGGCATATCAGGAATTGTGCTAGTCTGGAGCAGTGACAAAGAAAGATATGTCACACATACAATGCACAGCAGCAAAAGGCATGACTGGTGTATATAGATAAGCATGACAGGTGTATATAGATAAAACTGAGGAGATAACTGTTAATATAGACGGTACAACCATGAGTCCTGGCTTAAACCATAATCCTGATGGTCTGGGATTAGTTGTGGAAAAAGAATACCCGAAACCACAAAATTCACTGATGTACACACCTAACAAGGCCTCTTAAAATTGTGAGAACGAGAACCATCATGAGTGGTCAGCCTTCCAACTCTGCCAACATAGTTATGAAGTCTTCCTAAGCCTGGCAACAAACCTTATGACTAACCGATGACAATCTCAGTGTTTGATCTTAAGAAGGAAACAGTGTGCGCCAACTTTTCCACAGAAAAAGGAAATGCTCACAGGAAATACCAGAGGATAAACAAAGGAACAAATTAATTTTCTTCATGCAAATCTATTACTCAAAGTAAATTCCACCTCCCATTGCCACTGATCTCGCAACTTCATTTCCAGACTAATGTACACAAAAAGTGAGCAGGTGCTTCATGGCTAACCTCTAGCTTCAGGTTGCATGTCATACCACTACTGATTTTATGTGTTACATAAAACTGCAAAGCCTTTTGTCTAGAGGCTATTCATAGCCCTTGCACATGTGCAAATATGAGTGATGGGTTTATATGAAAAAACTCTAAATTTGTGTTATAATAACATTTCAGCACAGTAAATCCATGATCACTAGCACTTTTATTATGCAAAGGCCACTGATCGCATCTTTTTCAGTGTGACAGAATTTATGTACTAAACCACAGAGAAAGAGGGAGAGAGAGTGGGGAAAGTTGAATGGTACAATCATTCAAGCATTGCCGTATGTGGTCTCATTGCAGGATCGTTGTTTTTCAATCATTATTCTAGGGTAAAATGTAAACTATGTACAGTACAATACATGCAACTAGCCAAGAACATAATGTATACTGTATATAATTTACTATAAATAGAAAATGGGACCTAAAGCGAATACATTTCATGGGGTCTAGCAAACATGAAGTGTGGTAGCACAGCATTAAATATGCACTACTATTCAACATTACTGGCAATCTTGTTACTCTTGTGTAACTACAATTAAATACAATTTCTTTGGATGTATTGTGTTTATTGATAGTTGTTGCTTGCTAGTGACATCTTTTGGTTGTTTTGTATTATTATACACTAATTATAAAAGGACAACATAAATAATTCTTATTTCTTTGGACTTCATACAATATTTTAAGTTAGTGCATATTTCATAGGCTAGCTGGGATTTCTGGGTGGCCTACAGGTAGCATAGCCCTGGCTGGCCTAACCACTAATCCTTTTTCTGCACTCAAGATGTGTTTGCATCACCTTTGGATGTATTAGCATGAATTACTGAGAGAGTACTGTATCATTATTAAAAACTCCTTCTGCACCACACAAAGTTCTTGGTTGTTTTACTTGAGTGTTCCTCAAAGTAGCATCAAAACATTTTAGGAATATACACTCCCAACTCATCACGAAATTTCAATTGTAAAGTTATATTAAAGCAGTTAAATTAAAACAAATAAAACTGAGAATAAAACACCACAGTAAATATTTCAGTATGAAATTTGCTTTGAATGCTTACTAGTTACATAAGATTTTTTATACTGAAAGCACTAATTTCTTTCTCTTGGATGATTTCTATTTAACAGAAAATTTTCATACTGAAAGCATTACTTCTTTCTTTTCTGAAAAATTGCAACAGATATCACAGTACTTTAAGAATCAACAACATACAAACTGAATTAACTAATAAAATGATATCCAATCTCACCTGGTCATTCCCATGTGCTGTGAACATATCTTCGCCATCTTGTCCCATTAGTGATCTAAGAGCAATATTCCTTCGAAGAATTTTTTCATAAAACTCAAGTCCCCCTCTTGCATAACTTTCATTAATGTTAGCTACAGTTTCATCAACACTACTTTCAGTGGACACACATGAGACATCTTTACACAATATCCAAGTGGCATAACTAAAGAGAGAGACACCTGCATACATAAGTACTCTCAGCATTCTTGCCCTTCTGAACATGTCCAACCTTTTATTTAAAGTTGACGATATAACATAGCATGTCATTATAACTGATGCACTAAACACTCCATAACCAAAAGGCTCGCCAGTTTCCAAATGTGATAATTCTCTGGCAATAGCAAATTTCTTAGCTTCATCACTGAAAACTAGAGACCATTCCAGTGCCTTTCCTGCAGGGGTAATCCAATTAACTAGCTCATCATTAACCTGTAATCATAAAATTCAAACATTAGTATCATGAAGCTGGTTTTTTATGTAACTGTAGCTAAATAGTAGGGAGAGAGAGAGAGAGAGAGAGAGAGAGAGAGAGAGAGAGAGAGAGAGAGAGAGAGAGAGAGAGAGAGAGAGAAATTATCAGCAGAAAGACGGATGATTATTGTATCAAACAGATAGCATAATATAATGTGTACACTTGCAAGACAACACCCACTTATCCACAAGTATCAGATGAGAATGGGCTCCCCAAATTAACATAGCAATATCTTAAATCATGCCTGACCAATATGGGTTTTGTAATTATTTTAAAATTTAAGCTGTTGCTAACACTGATGGGCATTAGCTAACACTAAGTCATGCCCCCATCTATGCCTGAACTCAAGAGTACTCTAGAGTGAGCAGACCTAGATTTTTCAACGGCCAACTAGCACAACTCTTCAGATCTGAACATCATGAAAATTCCAAAATTAAGGAAATGGAAGCTTCAGGTGCAGAAGCATTCCATTCACTACACCAAGCGGTGAATCTTGTAAATTTTCCTTGGTAAAGGTTCATTGTTGATTTGCATGGACAAATGACTGTGTCAGCTGTTGCCTCTGATAAACACCTCTCTCAGAGCATGCTAGATAATCTCCACACATGAAGCTAGATGATGTCCAACGTGTCATGGACCTATGTAAGTGGGGTTGTATCAGAAACTTCTTTCACAACTGGCAAAAATCTTGGGATGTATGCAACCAGAGCCTGCATGTTTAGGAACACCTTCAATCCAGTATAGCCAATAGAGCCCTCAGGGATCACGAGGCCATTGTTCTTTCCTGAATTTCACCAAAACCTGGTTTATCAGCCTGAAAGTGAAAACACTGACACTTCCAAGCTATCTCAACCTTGGTGCACTGCATCTGTGGCTCAAGCTCCTGGTTCACATTGCTGGGAACATCATACAGACACCTCATTATTCAGAAAAGTTGTAACCATGCCTACTACTGAGGGAACCCTAAAGACCTCATGTCATGTATGTGTCTGCACTGAGAGACCACTCCACCAAAGGAATTGGTGTTTCCTGCTCATGAGTTGGTAGTCCTGTTTTGAGACCTTGGCACAAACCTCAGAATAAAAGCAATGTAAAGACTTTTCCCATGTGATGACTTAATGGCCAACTGACACAAACCCAATGAGGAAGGTCACATTTAGCTCTTCAAGTAGGCTAAGGCAGTCATTTTATCAGTCATCAATGTAAAAAACAGCCAGTAGCTCTAGGAAATTCATGTAAACCCTAACATTCCTTCTCTGCCCACAGACTGAAGGTCTCAAGTATGGGCTGCTTATACTTTGTTCATGGCATCAACAAACATAAGGACATCCAGGTCTCCAAGAACAAGGAGAACCTAGTGTCTTATCTCAAAATCTTCTCTCACCACCAGCAGATATTCACCATCATCTCCTCTGTCAACATGACAGGGATGTTGTTCAGCGTGGATGCTGCCTTCCTCAAGATGAGCTGGAGAGTTCAAATCCTAAATCTGCTGAAGGGGACCAGCTTCTCTATGAATGCCAGTGTCCTGTCACAATCTATTACCTCTTTACTGATGGAGTTGCAACCTTTGACAACGGTTGGAGAAGGCCTCATCTCCTCCTCCTCCAGGTACTGATGGCTTTACACAGACAAGGACAAGCCATTCATCTAGCCGTAGCATAGCCAATACCCTCATGAAGACCTGGGACATCATCTACCTGAAGCATGACTCAAAACCAGTACACATTTCCCACCCAGTTGAAGTGCATACGTCTCCTAGAGGCTGGATGGATTGAATTGAACTGAATATAGAATTTTGGCCATAGGCCAAGCACTGGAACCTAAGAGGTCTTTCTGCGCTGAAACGGAAATTGACAGTAAAAAGTTTGAAAGGTGTAGCAGGAGTAAAACCTCAGTTGCACTATGAATCAATTGTTAGGAGAGGGAAGAAAGTAAGATGGAAAATATGAAAGGAGGTACAATAAAAGAAATGAAAGGGGTTGCAGCTAGGGGCCGAAGGCACGCTGCAAAGAACCTTCAGTAATCCCCACAATGCACCGTACAAGGTGCACTGACAGCACTAACCCCCTATGGAGTGGATGGATTAGGATGTGGAAATAAATGTACATGAAGGGTAGGAATGTCAATAAGTTGCTTTTTCTTAGAGATCTGCTTCTGAAGTCAACCGTCTCATTCCTGAAGGGCAATGGGGCTTAGGAACTTTGTTAAGCTCTATCACTGACCTCCAACCTCTCATGCCCTTTGGAACTATGAACAGTATACTGCACAAGCCTAACCTCTGTGGGTGAGTTAACCTCTTTGGGTCAGTTTTTGATGACTCTCCCTCAGCACTGACTAGAACTCTTCATCCACTGCACAGAACTTTTCCATAGAATTTGAACTCTATTGACAGCAGGGAGAGGGGTGAGATTGCCTCCAGTAAAAAGGGCTGATAACCTTGTTACATGACCTCCAACATCCAGAGGTCAGGCCTGATAGACTGCCAGGTTTACCAATTTTCCTAAACAACAAACCCCCCCTGGAAGATGGAAGAGAAGGCATGTGAAGAGTAGGGAGGAACTTGAAAGTGACTCTAGCTCTTCTGCTGGCCTAGATCCTGGGGCAGCATTTGGCACCAACTTTCACTGGGCAAGAACAGATCTCACTTACCAAAAATATGAGGTCTGACCCCTCTTGAGACCAGTTAGGACAGTGAAAAAAAGTCTAACAAGGGTCTAGCAATATGAATTTTCCTTTATGGAGGTCCTGGACTGTATCTGTGGCACCTTTGACCTTCAGTATGGCGACAAGCTTTTTGACTGGAAAGTTTAACTCTGCCAGTGGGGGCTGACTGGCCTCAAACTCTTCTGTGGAAAGGCCTCACTCTGAAGAGCGATTTTTTTCTGCAGTGAAATGCCAGCTCTCGATATCAAATGGGAGGCCTTCCTGTCAAAAATGAATGCCCCTAGCTCTCATACCTGATCCTCATGAAAGAGAAAGGGGTCTAGGGGGTTTGAAGTCTTAAGCTACTGAAGGTTGGCTGGGGGAGAGTAGGTTGGACAGGTCTCTAAGGCCAAGTCCCATTTTTTCCTCATTACATTGGCTATGAGGCAGGACATTTGTACACAGAGAATGGACCCTCTCTAACAAATGGATCCTCCTCCTAACCTTGGCTATGTCTTCTGTCCAAGTTCTTGTCAGTCAGAAGAGAGCTTGTCTTGTTGAGAACACACACTAGCCAGTTCAGAAATGACACTCATTCCCCGCAGAAAAATTGAGCGTCCCACTCCTTAGGGGAGAGGGCAACCTCTCTTGCTGGAAAGATGACCATGATGCCCTTGGTAATCACCTCCATGGTTATCAAAGGTTTCTTGGGCTAAACACTGAAGGCCTGTACTCTATAGTATTTCCTTAACTTCTGGTTTGATAAAGAAAATAAATAATGGGATCCTAAAAGTCAATTGTAACTTTACATTCCTGATAACTGTTGAGAGTGACTTGACTAAGGGCAAGTCAAAGCCCCGCACCATCAAGCTATGCTCCTTCTGCATACATTAACCTCTACATTTCTTTTGATGGCTGGGAGGGCCACTGAAGGTTCAAGATAACACAGATACAATCCAAGACCTCCACAAAGGAAGATTCATATTGCAAGGCCCTTAGGACCTGCGTGGATTTCTCATCAGGCTCTTAATAGTCCTACCTGGTTTCAAGAGAAGTCATGCCTTACCTTCTTGTTAACTGGGGTCTGGTCTTGCCCAGTGAAAGTTGTCAGTGCCAAATGCACCCCCAGGATCTCGGTTACTGAGGTTAAAGGGGGGGGAGCATACTTCCCATGGAGGTTGGAAGGAAGTCCTGCTGTATGCATGTCCCTTCCTCTACTTATCAATTACATCCATTCCTTGAAGAGCAAAGTGAACTCAAACCATTTAGGCCACTGGTAGAGTGAGGCCTGTGGGAGTAGGTCTTGGAGTAGGCCATAGTAGTGGTAAGCCTAGTTCACTGAGTTACTAATGTTGACCGTATATCCACCTGATCTGTCACTGAAAACAAGAAGCTATTCTCAGCAGCTATAGAGACATGATACTGAGAGTTTCTCCTCCCTCCTAGGATTACAGCCATTCTTCAAGGCATCCACCACCCTCATGTGGCATAGCATTCCTGAGATAGTACACAACAGGCCTGCTTTGTACATCCAACACACAAAGGGCTGAGCAAATATGGCTGCACACACTTCAACTTACAGAAATGAGTTTTGGGAACTAACAAATTGACATTTGGATAGTCAATGAAAACATGAGTGATGGTGTGAAAACAATTGGTAGATGGGCAAACTGACAGGTGCTGAAAAGGTGATGGACAAATGGACAATATGAATAGAAAGGTGGACGATAAAAATAATGTAAAAATAAAAATACAAAATGGGGCAAAGCATGAATGGAATGCCACATCAAGCATCTTGGTCTCTTTTGGCAAAATAACAAGGGTTCACTACCAGAAAAGGCTTTTGCTGAGCAAACTGGAAATTTGAAGTAACACCTAAAATTTCTGAAAAAAAGCTGTACCAAAATATTCATGCAAATATTTGAGAATTACTGAAAGCTGTTGAGAAAGTGAGGGATTATCCAAGAAATTAGAAGTTACATCAATTACAGTATTAGGTATAATTAACCCTTTAACGCCGAAGCCCTATTTACAAAAACGTCTCCCGTTCGGTGAGTTAGCGCAGAAGCGGAAAAAAGTTTTTTTTTCAAAAAATCACAGCACGCTTAGTTTTTAAGATTAAGAGTTCATTTTTGGCTCATTTTTTTGTCATTGCCTGAAGTTTAGTATGCAACCATCAGAAATGAAAAAAATATCATTATCATATATAAATACTGGAATATATGACAGCGAAAAAAAAAAACTCGTATATAATTGTATACAAATCGCTGTAAGCCAAAACGGTTAAAGCTAATGACTTAATTTTTTAGTTGTATTGTACACTAAATTGCGATGATTTTGTGTATAACAAATTTTAAAACGATCAAAAGCAACACAGAGAAAATGTTATCACAAAATGATGCATGAATTAAGATTAAATGCATGAGCGTAAAAAATTTTTTCAAAATTCACCATAAATCGAAATATTGTGCTAGAGACTTCCCGTTTGTTGAAAAAATGAAGCTAATTGATTGAATATTACTAGATTGTAAGTGTTTTAGCTTACAATTGCAGTTTTTCGACCATTTGGTCGAGAGTTAAACTTGACCGAAAGTCAAATTTTCTATTTATCGTGATTTATATGAAAATATTTTAAAACTGATAAAGCTACAACCATGAGTTATTTTTTGTTGTATTGTAAATGAAATTGTGCACATTTTCATATATAAAACTTTATGTAACGACTAATATAAAAAAGAGTTTTAATATTACGACAACAAGGCGAAAGAATTTCTGAGATGATGTTGGCGAGTTACAGCGCCAGCGTAAAAAATGTTTTTAAAATCACCATAAATCGAAATATTGTGCTAGAGACTTCCAATTTATTGCAAAATGAAGGTAAACGATTGAATATTACTAGAATGTAAGAGTTTTAGTCTACAATTGCGTTTTTTTACCATTTCGGTCGAGATAAAGTTGACTGAAGGTTGAAATTTTGGCAGTTAACGTGATTTATGTGAAAATATTTCAAAACTGATAAAAGCTACAACCATGAGCTAATTTCTGTTGTAATCTACATGAAATTGCACACATTTTCATATATAAAGTTTATAACGACTAATGTAAAACGATGCAAACATTACGACAACATGTGAAAGAATTTCTGAGATGTTCGGCCGAGTTACAGCGCATGAGCGTAAGGAAAAAAAATTCTTTTTCAGAAATTCGCCATAAATCGAAATATTGTGCTAGAGACTTCCAGTTTGTTGCAAAATGAAGGTGCATGATTGAATATTACTAGAATGTAAGATTTTAGCTTATAATTGCGTTTTTACCATTTCGGTCGAGTTAAAGTTGACCGAAGCTTGAAATTTTGGCAGTTATCGTGATTTATATGAAAATGTTTCAAAACTGATAAAAGCTACAACCATGAGTTATTTCTGTTGTATTCTACATGAAATTGCGCACATTTCCATATATAAAACTTATGTAACGACTAATATAAAACAAGTGCAAACATTACGACAACGTGTGAAAGAATTTCTGGCGTGACGTAAGGAAAAAGTTTTCAAAAATTCACCATAAATCGAAATTATTGTAAAGAGACTTCAATTGGTTGCAAAAATGAAGGTAAATGATTGAATATTACTAGAATGTAAGAGTTTTAGCTTACAATTGCGTTTTTACCATTTCGGTCGAGTCAAAGTTGACGAAGGTTGAAATTTTGGCAGTTATCGTGAATTATATGAAAATATTTCAAAACTGATAAAAGCTACAACCATCAGTTATTTTCTGTTGTATTCTACATGAAATTGCGCACATTTTCATATATAAAACTTTATGTAACGGCTAACATAGGACAGTGCAAAAATTACGACAAAATGACGAAAGAATTTCTGAAATTTTTAAGGTTAAGTTACCGCTGGCGTAAGAAAAAGTTTTTTCAAAATTCACCATAAATCGAAATATTGTGCTAGAGACTTCCAATTTGTTGCAAAATGAAGGTACATGATTGAATATTACTAGAATGTAAGAGTTTTAGCAGCTTACAATTGCGTTTTTCGACCATTTCGGTCAGTCAAAGTTGACCAAAGGTTGAAATTTTTGTGATCGGCGTTTACTCGTCCACTCGGCATTCAACAGACAATTTTAGTCGACGTTTGCTACGTCCAACAGGCGTTTAAGGGTTAACAGAGTTTTGTTACCTACAAAGTTGTTATTTTTTTGTTTGAACGCTGCGCTATGATCATTTCAGGTAACAAACCCAATAAAGTAATATTCCTCATTTTAACTATGTCCAGTCATAGCCAAGATGCATTAGTAAACCCGTGTTTGTAAACCTCACAATACAAACAACAAAAAAAAAAAAAGGAAAAATTAGTAAGACGTGATTACTTACTAAAACGCCAGCATGTTCAAAGTCTTTGATGTCTTTATAGTTAAAATTTTTTGGTATACCCAGAACTCCTTTGGCTGACAACACAAATGATCCTGCATGAAAAAGATCAAACCCATAACTTGTATATATCTTAATAAGATTTTGCTTATTTTTGCTCCACTTCATGTCATTCATGGTTGCTTCAGCCAATGACTTGATGTCTTCTGACACTTGAACAGGTCTGCCATTTCTGAAAAATATAAGCAATTTCTAAATAGAAAAATTATTACCTTCATTATGAGGTACAAGGTACTTGTATACTTCACACCTACTACACTGAATAAACTTATTAATGAAATTTAGTAAAAACCACAAATATCACAAAATTTTATAATTAATTTGTATTTTTCCTAGGTATACAAACCAGAGCCTTTTAACTTAGGAGTATTCCTCATCATGAGCTGGAATCAGTCATTGAAACTTGGGACAGTAACATAGTTTACCTGGTGGCAGGTTGGTCAGGAATTTTTCCTTCAGCATCATGGACTATATGGACCAATTGTGGTTGGATTATGACAAAAGGTTCTGGTTTGTATAGCTAGCAAAATACAAATTACTTTGAAAATTTGTGATTTGTTCCTAAAGGAATACAAACATCACCTTTTATGTATGAGACTCACTCCATAAGTGGGTGGATAGTCTCTCAACTGACTGGCAAGTTAAATCTACATCCAGAAATGCCACGGGTCTGGTCATGTTCATGAGTAAAAGAGCAATGGCTCTAGTAACCTCCTGTACAATCTGACATGGGATGCAAGACTGAGAGGGCTCTGTGCCTGAGTGAGATGCATCTGAGCAACCCCCAAACTCCATGGACTTGTGGTCAATGTCCGTGGGGTAAAATGAGGTAAATGTAGTTGGGTGCTACTAGACATCTGCCTGCATTCCCTGTGAAACCTGAAAGTTTCTACAAACAGCTAACAAAAGACCAATTCCCATGGCTTTGAGAGCTCTCACCTCAGTGGACGACCATCCTCCTAAGAGGGGACTGTATGTCCAATTGATCACTTCTTGATGCCAGAATGAAATGGAGTTCTGAATATTACTACCTTGTGCCTTCTGTTGCTACAAAGACACTCTGGCTAAGTGGCTGGGTTCTCATTAGATAGTAAAGCAAGGTTTGCACTGGACACAAAGGAATCTCATCTTATTCCCAATTAACAAAGTCTCCAAGGCAGGGGACAAAGAGAATATGAAGTTTTTTTTTTTCAGAAACTGAAGGTGTTCTGAATTTTCCACAAAATCAAGAATGGCAACAAGAGGAATCCACATCCCTCCAAGAGCCAGATAAGATTTAAAAGGCGTGTAATTCATCAATACACTACAATGAGGACAAGGTTAGCATAAAAAGTCTTAAGGATAAAATCTTGATCAAAGGCCTCCTCAAGGACTCTTCAATGCCTGAGTTAGGCTGCAGAGTCACATCCCACATCAGGGGCCTAAGCTAAGAAGTGGGCAGGACTGTTCAAAGTTCCTATGAGCATGGACAACTCTACCAAGTAAGAAAGGCTCATACCCATCAATCAGAAGACCTGGATAAAGAGAACAAAGGATTCACTGCAGGGACTGTGAGAAGCTTGTTTTGATGAAGGTGGATAAAAAGGTCCACAGTCCACAATCTGCTGTGAAGTGGTTCTAACCAGAGAGAGAGGCCCCATCTGTGACACCAATCAGAGAGGATGGTCAACTCACTGCTACAAAGTAGCTGAAGCTCGCTCAAAACATGACAACATAGACGAATGGGTTGAAGTGTGATCTTTGGGCACCTAAATAAGAAGAGCTAGCAGGTCAGGTTACCAGTCAGCATAGGGCCAACAAGGAATTACCAAGGGTATCTACTCCCCAGAGTGACAAACACTCACCTATTGGTTATTCTGACTGACAGGAGGTAAGGCAGAGATATCTAGATGTCCCAGACACTTCTGGAAGGCATTTTCCAATGCAGCTGGGGATTTGGAAGGGAACAGCAAACACCAGGAGCTTCCTGCATAACTACGTGGTGAACAAGTTTATCATTATAATTAACTTAAGTTTGAAAAACCTTCCCAAATCAAGGAGTGGAGAAAATCAGTCACAACTAACTGGACCTGACAGTGGAGCTAGTTCACCACCCCATTCCTTCTAACTGGACTACACCTGGCTGACAGCTCAAAAGGATAGCAAGCTGCCCACTTGTGCACCTGCTGCACCAACTAACAGAGATGAAGGAAACCATAATCCCCTGCTTGTTGAGGCAAGCCAATGGTCATGTTGTCACTCATCAACACTATGGAGTGAAACATCACATGATTCCAGAACACCAGCAGTGCAAGCAGTTCTGCTTGCATTTCCTAGATGCTGACATTTAGATGTGGCTTGTCCTCTGTTCACACACCTAAGGCAAACAATCCACTTGGGTATATGGCATGCCCCTCCTTCGGTGCATCTGAGAACCAAAGTTTCTCCAAAGATGAGCAAAGCTCAAGGGAATGCCCACAAGGAGATTCCTGTCATCCAGCCACCAAGCAAGATCGTCCTTTACATCCCAGCTTAAGGGCACGAGCTGGGAGGAGGGGTCACTTGAGGTTAATCAATCCTCAGTTGGAGGTGCCCAAGTGTAACAAGCTTCTCCAAAGATGACAGGTGACCAAAGACTACCTGTCAAAACCAAGCTGGTTGTTTCTGCTGTGACAGAAGCTGCACTGAAGCCTTTTTCTAAACCAGGTAAAGAAAAAGTCTGATGGTAAGACTCTTGTTGCTGCCACATCTAACAACATGCCCAAGTTCTTTGCCTCCTGCTTGGGGATGAACTCTGACTTCTCCCAGTTTATTACAATCCACAGGTTGCAACAAAATGCAATCAGGCACTCTCTGTTCTAGAGCAAATGCACTTCCAAGGATGCCAAAACTAGGTAATCATCCAGGTAATGCACAGAAAGTTTATACCTAGTAAAAGGGGTCAAAGTTGACACCAGGGTGAGCACTCACGGGAACATCTAGGGCAGCCATTCCTTAGCACAAGGCTTTTAACTGGCAGCCCATCTCATTGCAGACAAAGTGGAGATACTTCCTTGGAAACTGATACAGCATACTGTTACCTGGAAATAAGCATCCTTCAGATCCACAGAACTCATGAAGTCACCTCTAATAGAATCCAACATGGAATGTGTTGTATCCATCTTGAAGTCTGTAGGACAAACTTGTTCAAAGGTGAGAGACCGATGACCTTCTCCACCAGAAAATGACAACTATAAAAGCCACGAGAGTGGTCGTCTATTCCTTTAAGTGCATTTTTCTCCAACATCTTCACCTTTGCTGACAGGGCCAGAGCTTCTGGGAATCCTGGAGGGTGGCTGAGTTCAATACCTTGAAAGGTAGTCTGTAGCCATCCTGAAGGACATAAGACTGCTCGAGGCTTCATGGACAGTACCTCCATATCCATGACAGCTGGAGAGGGAAACTGCCAATCTCAGCATCCCCCTTCTTCACCTTACAATCCTTCCTAGCCAGAGCTGGAGGGAGAGACTGAAAGAGCTGGGAAGGCTCCTGGGAAGAAGTATGGATTCCTTGTGTCAGTTTTGTGGAGGAGAGGCTGCTCCTGACACCAGACACAAAAGGTGTAGTCACCCCCAAAGGCTTGGCTGCAGTTCCTTTTGTCACCCCAGAGGACCTGAAGGAGACCAAGCAAAAGGATCAAGGTCTTCTAGCACTCAGAATGCCTACTCTCCACTGCCACCTTCACTTTACTCGTTGGAAAACATAAAGAGTGACCCAATACCAATCCACTACACTGGACAAGCCTAATCTCACCCAAAATTTGTCGGGAGAAGACTGCAAACACAATTTATCTTCAAGTGTCAACGGTGGGAAAGTAAAAGGTATCAATCTGTTGAACTGCACAGAACCTTCTGATCTGCAGAACAGACTGTTAACCTGATACATGACACCACTAACAAGCAGTCAGAACAGACTCACCCCCTGAGTGCACCCAAGAGTACACTCTATCAATGAGATGTATTCAAAAGAGGGGTAGCGGTTGCATCCTAAGAATCATTAAGCTGACAACAAGCTGAACAATCTTTGAAAAAAAATTCCAACTATGCCTGATAAGGTTCTAATAGGTTTTAACCCTAAGACCGAGCTAAAATATATATTAACATCCCTAGACCGGGCAAGCTTTAAGGTTGGCCAGTTTACCAAAAATAAACACATCAATGGAGAGAGGAAGATATGCAAATGTGCACGGTATAACCAAAAAATTCTTAAAAATTTTTTTATTTCTCCACGGGAAGACACTTGTAAAAATATGACAATTTTACAAAGTTATACATGTTTTTTCCAATAATTTTTTTTTTATATTTTGTAAAATTAAAATTACAGTTCACACAATATCATGACAGATAAAAACTAAAATCACTAACAAATTCTGAGTATATATATGGTAAAATATTTACAAGATATACTGAGAAGGGGAGATGCAGTACCTTTTAGTGAGGTATATATGTTTTTCTAATATTTCTTTCTACTTTAGTCTGCAAAATCACAATTATAGTTAACATACTATCATAAAAGAATTAAAACCAACAGCAATCCCTGGGTACATTTATGAGCAAATATATAAAAAGATGTCCTGGGATGGGGAGGTGACATCTCAAGTCACACTGATCTCCCTCTATCCTGTAATAGTATTGCTGTAAGAGTTGCCATAAGTCATTTATGGCCCACTGAAGTGACTTGAAAATTTTTTCTGCAAAATTCGTTCAAACTGAATGGCGAGAAATACTGATTCTCACCAGGGGAGGTCCACTTCACACTCTAGATCATGCCTCACATGATCATGCCCGTCCATTAAGGGTTAATGCATCCCCAATGTGTGAGTTGGACCTTCTTCTGAAAGAGAATTGACACACCAGTCTACCGTGGTGAGGGCTCTTGGATCATGGACATAAACAATCGGACTTCGCAGTAAGGATCATTGAACAACAATTCAAAGTTAACTCATAAATACTTGAAATTGTAGTTATCATTCCTGAAGACTTTCATATGAAGTCAAAGTTGGCTCATAATTGCTTGAAATCATGGTCAACAATCTTGTGACTTTCATATAAACCCTCTGTTGCACATACACAATCCAGAGATGGTGTACATGTACACAGGGGCAAATCTGGTCCCACCTAAGGTTCATAAAATCATGTGCAAACAGACTGACATGATACTACCCAGCAGTATTGTAACTCAACAGACGTGCAAAGAGGGAAAGAGTTCAGGATACTTCTTCAGTTTTGGAAGTACAGTAAATCCCCCGTATTTGTGTTCTCACGATTCGCGGATTCACGCATTCACGAGTTTCTCTGTGAAACATATCTACCCATTATTCACGGAAAATTCACCCATTCGCGGTATTTTTCACTGAGAAATATTCACTAATTACTGTATTTTCATATAATTTTCATGAATAAATGCACTTTTTGTTATAAAACTATTAAAATACTCAGGTATAAGCATTTTTACAGGGTTTTCCTTGTGTTTAAACTATCAAAATGGGCAGTTCTAAGTGCTTTTAGAGAGGTTTTAAGTATTCGTGGATTTTAGCTATTCTTGGGGGGGGAGGGGTGTGAGGTACGATCCCCACGAACACTGGGGTTAACTGTAACAGGGAGATAATGGTTCACAAGCATGGTCAGCTAACACAGTGTTAACCCTATGGCAGATGTCCCACCACAGGTGAGAGCATACCATGGCTAATCCCCAGAGATGGAATGAGCTCACTTGATGTGGCTTCCAAAACCACCTCTTCTTTTTCTTCTTCCTAATAAAATAAGAAAAGGCAGAAGACATGGAGGAAGATGAGGTGGGGGTCAATGATGGCAAGGAGGAGGAAGATACAAGGACAAGCTTGCTTATGCTTTACCTTTACTCCACCCATATGTGTCAGTGCTCCAGCAAGGCATGACAATATATTGGTAAGAGGTGGTGAACCACAAACTTACACAGCTGTCTCTCCTGGGAGGAGTTAGGCATGCCCATCTGGGTTAGCAATCTCAGCAAGCATGGGCTAGTCAGCTACAAAAGGTTGGGAGGAAGGGCAGTCTGGGTGGAAGGAGCCAAAAGAATTCATGGAACTGAAGGCACAGCAATTCCCTTCAAAAGAATCTACCACTGCTGCTGAGCTTCTCCAGTGTGAGGGAAACCAGCCAGCACACTCCTGGCACCAATGCAGAAGACACTGGTTCACAAGCATGCTCAGAGAACCCAGTATTAACTTTACTGATGGTAAACATCCCACCTGCAGGTGAGTGAACATGCCATCTTTAGAGAAGAAGGCACTGGAAGTCTGTGGAAAGTCCTATGAGAGGGTTTCTGAGGCTGCCTCCTCTTCTTCCTCCCCTGAGAGGAAGAAGAGGCAAAAGAAGACAGAGGATGATAAGGAAGAGCTCAATGAGGAGGAGGAGGAAGATACATGTACGTGCTTGCATTTCGTTGCCTTACTCCATCCATACATCTTACTCTCCTTGGTTATTATAAATGTGTCATGGCAAAATGCAGCATCAGAGAATGGCCTGTACTTGATGGTATCCCTACAAGCAAGACAACTGCTACGGGAGGCTTAACAGCATTGAGTTCCTTAGCAAAAACAGCAGCAGGAACAACAACAAATGATGTCACTCAAAATATTCAGCAAAAACATCTGTTACTACTCCAGCAAAGCCCCAATAAAACACTGGTAATAGGTGGTGAACCACAAACACACACAGCTGTCACACCTGGGAAGACCCAGGCATGCATACCTGGGTCAGCACTCTCAGAGCTCTGGTTGGTCACTTACCTTTGTGTGCATGCTCCCTGCCACCTTCCCCCCATCCAGAGGGAAGGAGCTAAAAAGATTCAGTGGCAACATAGGCAAAGTATTCTTCTTCGAATAATTTGGCTGATGTCTTTTGGTGTTCCTCCACTACAAAAGAGACCAGCCAGAACACTCCTAGCACAAATCCTTAACAATAAAACTGGTTATCTAATACCAAGGATATTAAGTGGCCAAACATCTGTTAATGTCATTCACAACTTTCATTGTTCACTTTCCCTGTTCAAATACTTGTTGTGCAAACACAAATACCATTCATGCCATAAAAAGGATGAAAGAAGTTCAACTTGGTTCAGAGCACAAAAAGAAGTCTTAAGTTGACTGTAGTTGGAAAAAAATGCTTATGATGGCAGGAGTGGGGGGGGGACCTCCTACTCATCTGCCATCATAAGCTAATTTGTTACTAATTTTCAATCCCCCATTCCAGCTTGTAGTGAGGAATCCTCCCACATAAAAGGCGATGGTTTTCATTACTGTAGGAACAAATCCAAAATCTGAAAGTTATGATACTTTGTAATGAAATATTTTTGGAGTCAAATACTATTTGGAAGTTACAGCACTGCTTTCTTGTTTGTGGAAAATTCTAGTTATAATTTTTTATATGCTACCACAGATATTATGAAGTTGAAGAAAAAAGAAAAACTGATTCTGTGATTCCTTCAACATCTTGAACTTACAGTATTAGTGAAAAAAATACATGATTTATGGGTGAAACAGTATTACTTTTCAAAAGGATGAAGTTGCAAGCGCAGATTTTTTTACCCATACATTTGTTTTTCCCTTTTCTTATACAGGAGTGGCTCCCCAATGCTCCGCAGGGTACCGCGCCCGGGGTGGCGCCGCGCAACTGGATCTCCAGTTTTTCCCTGAAGGGATATGGTAACCCGCTACTATATCCCTACAATTAATCCTAGCCGGTGACATAGAATTAAACCCAGGCCCCTACACATGTCCCATCTGCAGCACACGAGTCACAGCTTCTCGCGCCGGGGTTGGATCAGTCCACTGCAACTTGTGTGGTGGGTGGGTACACTGCACCACACTGAGAACACTAAAAGACTACAATGTACATTGAAGTGCATCATATGCCGTAACACAAACACACAAACAAACAATAACAATACACAACAAGCACGTCCTATCCAACAAAAACACCAACCAACCAACACCACACAGATCACCATCTCACATCTACCACACTTTCCTCCAATCCCAGAACACCATCACCCATTCCTACAAATCAAACATCCCCACAAACCCCAACACCCCATAGCACACACTCACCTAACGCCCACAGAAATGCACCACTAAATACACGCACTCACACACTTAGACATAATAGCATAACATAAACATCTTACAATTAAACATTGACGGCATTCGCAACAAACACATTGAACTAAAACATTTCATGCACAAACAAAAGATCCACATAGCCATCATTCAAGAAACAAAACTGAAACACACACATAAAACACCCAACATACCAAATTACACAGCCATCAGACAAGACAGACAACATGGTGATGGCGGAGGCCTCATCACATACATACACCATTCATCACAGACACTAAACAACACAACAATACAATTCAACGACATAATAAACAATGCAGACAAAAGAAACGTTCCTAAAGGCAACAGAAAACACTACAACCCAAACTTCACGCCTGACATAAACAGACTCATAACAGAACGAAACAATTTAAGAAATACACCAACCCCACACACAAAATCACAACAAATCGCATACATGATTTAAACACAGAAATAAACACCAAATTAACTCAAAACAGACAGAGAACTGGCAAACTTTTCAAGGTACACTAGACTACAGAACCAACCCATCCAAACTACACAAAACTATCAACAGTCTCATCAATTCAAACAGTGGGAACACTCAAAGTCACGCCTCAATCACCACATCTGACAAGATCCTTCACGCAAAACAACAAGCCAACATCTTAATAAACCACTACGCAAAAATCAGCCACCTACGCAAATACAAAGAAGACAGACACATCTACAGACGCAAACAACAGTTCCCATTAGATTACACAGTAATACTAGCCACAACAGAAGACACTGCTAGAATCATTAAACAACTTAAAAACTCTTGCAGCCATGGGCATCGATAACATTTCAAACATTCATTTAAAACATCTAGGTCCCCATGGCACACAAACACTGACAAACATAGCCAATTATTCATACGACACTGCATTATACCACACATTTGGAAACTGGGGAAAATAATAGCACTTAAAACCAAACAAAACACACCTCACACAAGCAGCTTCATACAGACCTATAACTTTACTCTGCACACCATCAAAAGTAGCAGAACGCCTCATCTACGCAAAACCACACCACACATACCACTGTCACCCACTCAACATAGCTACAGACCACACCACTCCACAACAACGCTACTCACCAACCTTACACAAAAATACAAGATGGCATTAACTCAGACGCCCACCACAAAGAACACTGCTAATCACAATAGACATAAGTAAAGCCTTTGACGCCATCTCTAGACCACTTCTCATCAACAAAGTTTACAACACCACACTACACAACAACACCAAACGCTGGCTCGCCAATTACATAACAGACAGACAAGCATTTGTACACTACAATGGCGAGAGTCATCCAAAATCAGAAACTTCCCGAACGGCGTCCCACAAGGCTCCGGCCTAAGCCCAACACTTTTTAACCTATTCATGCATGACATACCAACACCACCTAACAACATATATACATCTCTCATATGCAGACGATCTAACAATCATATCAATACATGCAGACAAAACGTATGCTCCACACAAGTACAGACTTACATAACACAACTTGAAAACTGGCTCACACAAAACAGATTACAGGTAGCACCAACAAAATCCACAAGTACACTACTCACTAGTCACAACAAAGAACATCAGTACAGACCCACAGCAACGTTGAACAACACCACAATTCCCACACACACGAAACAAAATCCTAGAGTCACATACAACACTTCAGTGTCATTTGCTCCATGTCAGTAACATCATCAAGAAATGTGCAGACCTAGACTAAATGCACTAAGATCACTAACAGGCACAACATTTGGACAACAAAAAGAAACGCTCATCACAGTATACAAACAATACATCCGCTCCATAATAAACTACGCTGCCCAGCCTGGCACCCTGCCATATCCAACACACAATAAACAAACTACAAAATAATACAAAACACAGCTCTGAGAATCATCCTTGGCAGTACACAATCCACACCAATAGAACACTTACACGCCGAAACCAAGATTCTCACCATCAGGCAACACTTAGACATGAGAGGCACACAATTCTTGGCATCGGTCATAAACAACAACACAAACAGCCCATGCTATTACCTTCACGACCACCCTCCAACACACAGGCAAATAGCAAGACACCACACAGACACTATACAGATATCTTGAATTCTATACCACCACCCACAAACAGCACACAAAAACAAAAAGCATCCATACTCACCTCACAGACAAGCACTTAATAACCTTCCCAACAACAAAATACTGCACCCCACCCAACATAAAGCAGTGTACAGAAACACAGCTCTCAAGATTGGAGAGAGTACACCTGACTCAACTTCGCTATGGTCATCACCAATCACTAAACACCTACAAACACCGCATAGACAACACCCAAACAGACATATGTCCACTCTGCCAAGTTAGTCCCCACACAATTACACATCTCTTAGTAGATTGCCTAACTCTGGCAGCTCTTAGACAACAACAACACAACATCCACACTACCACACAGTTATGGTCAGATCAGTAAAGCGTGGTGTCCTTCTTGCGCGGTGCAGGCTTCCTGGCATAACAGAGTCTGGGGAACCACAACAACAACAACAACTAATTACACTATTAAGAAAACTCCTTTCATTCAATGAATGCTGCATGCCACTCATTTTGCTTTGCTTGGATTTTCAGCTTTTCACCTGCATTTATATTAGTCTCATCAAATAATTATGTTTTGATGAACATTTTTAAAGTATCATCTGCAAAATTCTAAAAATACTGACAAACATTTTCTTCTTCCTCATAACCAAAATGAATTTCACTATTTCCCAAAGAGGAAAATGGAGGATTTGGCATTCTAATGGCTTTACATCATTACCTGTTGCCTTTACCACAACTCTAGCGTATGATAACGCTTCATCATTGGAGCTTCCCTTGTCATCTGATGACATATATTCACTACTATTTTCTTCTTTGACAGCATAAATTCTTTTAGAAACACAAACAACTCTCTGCCTTCTTAAAAATAAAAATGTATTAAGCACTTACTGCAACAAAGAAAATGGGACTGCACTAGTGGCCCCGACCCATGTTGAGAATCAAGATTATAGGGATAATTTAGGTTACCAGAATTAGAATTTCTGCAATTGTAAGGTCATATTTTCAAGTCTACTCGACATTATAAAGGAAGAGGTTAATCCATGGGTTAAATAATACCAACATGACCAAACTCACTTGCCTGTACAACTGTGTGATGTCCTTGTATTTCTCAGTAAGAACGGTGTTTGGGAGAACATACATTAAGAACCCTGTAGAACCTGCTGCAATTGCTATTGCTCTTGAAAATCTGACACCAGAGGGACCCACAAACCAAGAAGTTGTCTGAAAAAGACAAGGTTCCATCAGTATTAACAACCCTCACCATTAAAGAAGTTTCTCCTTGGACATCAGAAAGCAAGAAAATTGCAATACCAAGAATACTAAATGTTTTAACTTTGTACATTAAGCAAAAAGTAATAACTGATGGTGTTCAAAAAGGAAAAATTTGGCTTGATCAGTAAGAACAAGATATATATGGCACAGTACATGATAAACAACATTTAATTTCTATTAATTATATAACTATCCTAAAAAAAAGTATATTTCAGTCTAATAACACTTATCCTTAATTCTTGCAATTAACATATTACTAGTATAGTGCTGTACTTAATATTTTGCCACACATAGAATGAGCCAAATCATTATAAGAAAAAGTTTTTCAAACAGGAGGGCAGTGGGTCTATCTTTCCCTATCATTTAAATTTCAGGAACTTAACCTTTTACCACTGAAACAACTACACAACAATTATTCTAAAATACTCAAATGAAAATTTGTTTCAAATGTTTGTACAGTTTTGTCATACCTTTTATACATTAAAAAATTCACTGCTGCTGCATGATGAGTTTTTTAAAATTAATTAATAATAAAAGAAAAACTATTTCTATTGTATTATTTTTTAAAATTAAAACCAACCATTTTAACTTTACAAAGAACACAATGTTCATGAGTAGGAGGGTATCCAAACATAAAAATGAATGAACTAGTGCAGCTTATGCTAAACTGAGGTTAGGCCTAGTCAAGGCCTTGTTGGTCAAGTTTCCCTCTAGGCTTAGATAATGCAGTGTGGCCATACCCTAAGGGAGTTCTGGGGTTGATCGAACATCTTAGAATGAAAATGGATATCAAATTCATTAGAATCACATAAACCTGCAAGGTAAACATCATTTCACCAGTTATATAGTGAATAAATTATAATGCAATTAGCCTGTGGACTTTTGTCCCTCCCACGCTCAACTGTTCCAGTTATGTTAAATATGGGTTTCATAATTTCTATAGGGATGCCTTCTTACTAAAATATATAATGGACAAATTGACAAACACCTCTAAACTATTCTTGTAAACATTACCTGTTTTCAGAAAACAGGTAACTGTAAAAATTGAAATTTTAAAACGCGACAAAAGGAAGGGTTGAATAGGTGTAAAAAGTAGGTGGGCTATCTGGGATAATCTGCACAAATATGATTAAAATCGGGGGCAACGTGCAGTACTCACCATGTTTTAATGACCGCCGAACGTCTAAACACATATGACATTTCGGGAAGAACGGTACTGGGTAGCCGGGCCCACGCCTTTGAGTATTCAGATAAAAGAATAAACCAAGCCTACAATACAGTATACTGCAAATAAATTCACTTACGGAGCCTAACTGATAAACATGGTAACAGTTATATACTTACCATGTCTGAAGTATTTTATAAGAAGTCTATTAATCTCAGAGTATAGCCAGCTAGTGCACAGTACTGTAGGTTATTCAACAGCCCTTAGTCGCTTTATAAACTTACGGAAGTAACTGACCTACAACGGCACCTCTTTCACCTCAAAAGAGCAAAGGGAAAACGAAGAATAAATTTATCTGAATATTGCACAGAAAAAGAAGGGTGTAGAGACAACAAAAATTACATTAAATACATAAAAAAGGCAGTCGACACTGCGTCCCCGTATGAGGATATGGAATTCAATTATTCAACGTGAGTGAAAAATAAAAAGACATAGAATCTAAGTGGCAGCGTGTCAGGCAGTTACCCCGTTATGGGAAGCAATTAGTGTTAATGACAGTGGTAAGGAAAGTATAAGAAGAGTCGGAAAATTAATCCCCTAAATATATAGTTGCTAATGGAAAACCACGTCCCGAGTTTTGTGTAAATATCAAAGGGGTATGCATCTTAACCAAGATCCCTCAAGTTCTCTAAAACTGGTAAAAAATAAAATAAATTATTGCGAATTAGGGTCACTGCTGTATACTGTTTAAAATTTTCCCTATCATGCCACGTCTTCGTCAAGACCGGGTCTTTAACTATGAATGCAGATCCAGGAAATCTTACTGCAGTCTTATTTAGTGATAAATTGGACGCATCGTTGGTTAACGACATTGATTGTCCAATAAATTCCACTCTCCATATATCAGATCCGGTTCTAAGTTACTTAATAATTAACAGTGCCTCAAATATTAATGTTCAGGAATCTTTCCAGGGCAAAAGCTTATCTCATTTAGGTTGAAAACGAGATGATAAGGAATGCAAGTTCAAGAATAGATCTGATTTCTTTCAATATATTTTCATTGGTGAAGTGACTGAAAAACAAATAAAGATATTAGTTATCCTTGTGGTCTTGATAACTGAAAATTGTAGTGCTTAGCAAAACTGCGCTCTGTGATTGTTTGGCGACTTCTTGGTAATTAAGGCGTGCGGGCGGGGTGAAGTACAGTGCCTGGATAAGATGTACATTTTGTAGTACATGAACACAAAAAATATGCTGGTCTTCATGGAGTAGAGTGGAAACCTACAAAAAGGTAATTTGGGTCTGCGATGTGTGTAGAATATTGAGAGATCATTTGAAAAAAATGAGTTGCAAACTCTGAACGATACATTCGAACTGACGCAACGACAGATAGCAATCAGATTTCTGTAAAGGTGAAGGAAGTGAAAGTTGAGGCCACTGGTAAGATAGATGAAGTATTCAATGCTGACGTATCAAATTTTTCGTATGCTGATATGGCCAAGAAGATGAAAGGTGCTACATATAATCTCTTGACTATTGAGTCCGCAGATAATGTGCTACTGCTAAAGAAAAGGGGAATTAAAGTTGCTGACAGTAGATTTACTGATGAGAGAGCAGTTATGAATTTTGAAACTAACGGCAAGAGAGGTGATGCTGCATGTAAAACTTGTGATGTGGACAAATGAACTATAAAAAATGCGAAGAAGCTTTCACCCAAAATTATGATATGCAATGTATCGAGTGAAGAGTCGAAAGATCTCTTAAGCAACCTGAGTGCAAGAAACTGATATCTGCAATGACTAGAATATTGAGAGCAAGATTTCCAATATTTTTACTAAACCATCTGCCGGGGAATACTAGGCATTGTATAATGATATTTGACACAGTTGTGAGATTTCATTCATAAGAATCATGATAAAATAAAGCCGGGGGGGGGAGATACATAAGTAAAAGACAGGAATGTCACAGTGTTTATGTTATAAAGGCAAGTTAACACATAACAGAATGCGATGCTTAAGTGGAAGAAGATGATAGATGCTGCTGCAATTATGCAGCGAATCATAGAACAAGGAATTATACTTTACTGTTTAAAAAATGCATAAATTGCATAAGATTTCACAAATCTGACGTGAATAATGTTGTTGTTGCTTCTAATGTTTTACATTAGAAGCAACTGAGAGGATTAGAAACAGAACTGGCCATGGATGTTGGAAATTAAATAAAGATAAGACTGAATTTCCCAACCCCTGTGTTCGAATATTATATCCCGTAAAAAAAACGGAGCGATGCTTTAGAGCCTCCGAAAAATTCGCCAGAAAATTGTTCCATGGAGATGTTACAAACATTCATATTTAATGACCGTTGCACAAGCAAATACAAGATTAGTGATGCTTACACAATAAACTAACGTTGCTACTGATGGAAAAAAGGTATGACATTTAAGGACAGCTCACCTCGGTTAAATGAAGCGACTGGGACTAAAAAAGGGGAAAGAGTGCAAAGAAGGAAGAAACAAAGGTTAAAAACCTACATTGCATGGGAAGAATATATAAGTTAATTACCAATACAATTAACTGACGAGTAAAACTGAATATTATAATCCGAAAAGCAGCAACTAGAACGAATAAATTGTATCAGCTTCTTGATGAATTAAGTTATAATGGTAAAAAAGCTCCCTGATCAAGAATTGACTGACAGTCTTTTTGAATATGTTAGAAATGTCTGCAGACTAGAAACTCATATTCATCTTGGGAAGCATGAAAATGAGAAGTATCCCTCAGAGAAAGTATACTGGGTCAGATCCTATTTTGTATAGATACGACTGGGTAGTCAAACACCCTACACAGTCTTGGGATGAAATTCAAGCTATTTCCAGATGACAAAAAATTTTATTTCTCCATTAATAACATCAAACATGCCAATGTGAAAATGAATAATGCTTTTAATAGCGTTACGGAATGAGTAGTATTCACGCAACTAAAACTAATAGAAAATAAAACGAATTTATGCTGACTGAGAAGAAAAATAAGTTGATGAGTCTTGGTTACATCCAAGTGAAAACTAACAGCAATCTTTCCTCTAGTCTAGGTCTAGGCAATAACGCTTAGGGATAATTCTATGTAAACACCCAAATCAATATTGGACCCTTTAGATCTCATCCATTAATCCGAATAATGCCTGAAACTCTGTCGTATTGCTAACAACTTAATTTTGTGAGTGACTGTTTATCTCTAATTTGTCCTTTGACATCTATTTACTGCTATATGTCGCCATTTGTCGCCTCTTGCTGTAAGCCAGTTCAGGTGTATATTCTTTCAGTCTCCCTTCGTAAATTATGCACTCTTCTTTTACTATTTTGGGTTCATCATTTAGTTTTTTTTTTTATTTCCTGTTGCACTCTATCCTTGTATTTTCCCCACTACACCGCCATCTTTTTCAGGCTTTGGAACTCTGGGATTTTTCTTTGAGATGCTTCTTCCGTGCATTTACTCCCTTCAAACTTGTTACAAATTTTGTCCTCCCTCCTCTATTGCAATCTAAATATTTGCCTAGATTTGGCTTTTACTTAAATTCCTTTCTCTTTCTATTTTCTCTTTTACATAAACGAGGTTTGAAAGGGACCTCATACACAAATAAGAACATGTGATATGATAAAATGATGTGAACTTGATGAGACATTATACATGAATATCACTCTATTACCGAGTCTCAGATCTGACATTTTAAATATACAGTGTAAGAATGCAATAAATACTGTTTTCCCCACTGTTACCAATCTGATGAATAATAAAATATAAAATAACAGATTACACAGCGCAAATTAGCAACGAGCACCAACAGAAGTTGGACTTAATGCTACTTTTAATTTCGGGTTCTTCTTGGTATGAGGTTAGGTTTTAAGTGACAGATACCTGGGATTTCCTGTAAGTGGTATGTCTACAAATTCCATGTCTACTTGGCATTAACATAACTTGTGACATCATTTCTGGTCATCATAATATACTAGTTTAGTACAAAGACCATCCTATTCGAGTATTTCTTTACTGACCTTGTTTAGTTTGGCATTTTAACTGGCCATCACCTCTTTTTTTCCAGCCATTAATATTTGATTCAAACATTATAAAAGCGATAAACCTTTCAAGTT
Source organism: Macrobrachium rosenbergii (assembly GCF_040412425.1). Lineage (NCBI taxonomy): Eukaryota > Metazoa > Arthropoda > Malacostraca > Decapoda > Palaemonidae > Macrobrachium > Macrobrachium rosenbergii. The sequence continues at coordinate 16,864,075 of NC_089747.1, forward strand.
GGACTATACTACAATAAAATTCACAATTACGACCATCCTAAAGAAGCAAGTATTTCTCTGAGAGAAACTAGGGCTAGACATAGTGTCCCATATCTATAAGTATGAAGAAGAATCAATAACAAATCCGTCCGTGTGAGCGATCAACGATGTACACACACATTGGTTTCTCAAACACATAGTGTGATCTATCTCCAGTATCAAAGGGAAGAAAGTGAGGTTTATTTGTTACATAATACGACAAGAACAAGGTAATTATGTAATTTGTTAATATTGTGCAATTTACTTTCTGGATAACAGGTTGGACCGTTTATTTTTCTGACTACAATTATTATATATCAATTATGGGATGGACACTGGTGGATATTACCTAAACAACGTGCTCGGCACGAAGCAGAAAGGGGTTTTAATTCACAAACCACTAGATAAGCCGTCGGGAAATACTTGGTTCATGTCTTTTACCAAGACTGTTCAGTATCAAACGCAACACATTATAAAGAACAAAGACGTTACAGGGCCAATTACAGAGACCTCATGTGGTGCACTGTAGGCATTGCTTACGGTTCTTTGCAGCTTGCCTTCGGCCCCTAGCTGCAACCCCTTTCATTCCTTTTACTGTACCTCCTTTCATGTTCTGTTTCTTCCATCTTACTTTCCACCCTCTCCGAACAATCGATTCATAGTGCAACTGCAGAGTTTTCCTCCTGTTGCATTTCAAACCTTTTACTGTCAGTTTTCGTTTCAGCACTAAATGACATTTTGTCAGAAGCTTAATTTAATATAGAATTTAGGCCAAAGGCCAAGCACTGGGACCTATAAGGTCATTCAGCACAGAAATGGAAATTGACAGTAAAAGGTTTGAAAGGTGTAACAGGAGGAAAACCTTGCAGTTGCACTATGAATCAACTGTTAGGAGAGGGTGGAAAGTAAGCTGGAAGAAAGAGAATATGAAAGGAGGTACAAAAAAAGGAACAAAAGGGGTAGCAGCTAGGGGTCGAAGGCACGCTGCAAAGAACCTTAAGTAATGCTTACAGTGCACTTCATAGGTGCACCGACAGCAGTAGTACCCCCCTACGGGGGTCAGAAGCTTAATGGTTAAAGTTGTATAATGTAGGATGTATTTGTGAGCTTGATGACTGGTGTGAACAACTGATCCATGTGTACTACAATATTTTTGTATTTTTTTGGCATTGTTTTTGACATTGCACTTATTTCAGGAACAGAGTCAGCTTAAAATGACTGATTGGGATGACATGCCTCCTTTAGAGGATGATGATAATGCAGCAGTCCATCAAAGGACTGGGGTAACGCAGCTGTCATCACAGAATGGATTAGATCAGTCAGATTGCTCAGATGACAATGAAGACATGTGGGAAGAAATGGAAGAAGATATTCATATGAAAACCATGTGCTTATTTTGTGATGACAGAACACTTTCCATTCAGACCTGCTGGACACACATTAAAGATGTGCATGAGTTTGACTTTAAAGCTTTTGTTTGCAGTCAAGATATGGATCAAATTGATTTTATCAAGTTAATCAATTTCTTGAGAATGGAAAAACCTTCGCCTTCTGAATTAAAGTCAATGGATAAAATTACTTGGAATTGTGATACATATATGAAACCAGCTTTTGAAGATGATGCTCTTCTGATGTATGGTGAGTTTGAATTCAGTGTCTGTAACTGTAGCCATGATGAAAATTGTGAATACAGAAAGTCATGAAGTACAGTAATTGATATATACACAGATGACTTATTTTTAGTTAAAATGTCATATTATCTGGTGATGTTATTACTATAGTTACATTTATTACTGAATTTACTCGGCTTCAGCATCATATACAGTACTGTATTTGTGAAACGGATGGCTTTACCTATTCAATAGTAACCTTAAAAGACAATGTAATATATATAAGCTATTTGTTTTAATTTATGATAGTATTCTTTTGCAGGTAAAATTTATAAAGTATCTTTCCTTGTTGAACCAGCCATTTCTTTTTGGAATTGAGTAAAACACTTGTAACTTAGTTACCACTTTACAGTTTTTTTTAATTTGCACTGGATGCATATAGAAGTGAATTTAAAATATTTGCAGATGTTGAAGACTTCACAATGCCTGAGAACAACCATATGAAAAACAAAGACAGGGAAATTGAAAGCTTAAAATCCACTGTTGAAGGTTTACAGGAAATTATTGATAAGCAGTCAGAAACCATGCAAAGAATGCTACAGGCTGCACAGGCAAACAGTGAGGTAAGCTTTGAAGAAAACTTGTGTTTATTTGATTTAATGAAATTTTGGGAATGTCAGTTCTCATTATTTAAAAATGAAAAAGATACTAGTGAGGAATTGTTTGACATGCTGGCTCAGTAACATGGATACCCAAACTACAAATCAATTAATCTTTATATAAATGAATTGTACTTCATTTTCATGGTAGATTCATGGTTCAGTGAAAAAACTATCACTCTTCATAAAGGCCTCCAAAAGTCTTTCAAGAATGTTGCCATCTGGTGTTAAGCAAGGCTAGACTTCTGATTGCTATCTCAATCAAACAAGCAAACAATATAGTTCTCTTTTCTGTCTAGATCACTAAAATGATTACGTTATTCTTTTTAGAAGGCTGATTTTCTCCTAAGTTCATTTTACTTTGCCTGCTGATTTGGATGAGTGTCGGTACATACAGCTCTGGTCATTCTTAGTTCATGCAGCAATTATTTCTAAGAATTTATATAGTACAGTAAAGGAATATGTCAATCATATAAGAGCCAATCAAGACATTGGCTAATAAAGCTCAAGTTAAGGATAAAATAGGACGTTATTTTGTAGTTTTCTCAAGAGATTTTTCATTGCATGGATCTCTATTGCAGAAAAAGCATACCAATTACAAATTTTCATTCTGTTCAAGTTCTTAAATACGTACATGGTTCAGTTTGCCAAATGAATGTACATTATTACAGAATCAACATCGACCATCAGTTCGAACAGTCAGCTGCATAAGACCAGAAGAGGATGAGGGATATTTCAACTCTTATGCCCATTTTGATATTCATCATGAAATGCTTTCTGTAAGTATTAGAAGAGGGGCACATGTTTTTTTCATTAAACTTTTTATCTACTGAATGTTCTTATCATATGCTTCCATGTCAGTTTTGCACTCTAAATTCAGTGCTTGAGAGTTTCTCTAAATATTCTATTTGTGAAATTGTATAAAGTACAGTAACATAAGTAATTTAACCATCACCATGTTTTTTTTGGGTTGTCAGTTTTCTTTCAGCCTCTTATTCCTAATTCACTATTCTGCCTCGCAGATTCAGCTGTTAACCTTCAACATTTTCAGTTTTCTCAGCTTTATTTCTTGTTTTGTGTTTAAATGCAAAGTTTCCTCTTTTATTAAAATTTTTTGGCCCTTCAAGGCTCCTCTGGAGATAAACTTTGTAGAATCTTGTATAAACATGAAAAGGTTTACCAATTTAAGTTGACTAATTCTAATACTTATATTGTCTTAAGTGTAATGCAAAAATTATTATTATATGAAGATCAGTATCCATTTTACAGGATCGAGTCAGAACGGAATCATACAGGGATGCAATTTTGGGCAATTCTTTGTTGCTCGGCAAGAAACGTGTATTAGATCTTGGTTGTGGAACAGGTATACTGTCTATGTTCAGTGCTAAAGCTGGAGCCATAGTTACTGGTGTGGACATGTCAGATGTCATATATCAGGCAATAGATATAGTTAGGTAAGTAAAAGTTGTCCCCTGTTCTCCATTCATGTATTGTCAACATCACTTTATTACCTTTCCAAGAGTTTTTCTTTTACTCGGTTGTTTGTTTTCTGATGTTGAGTATTGTATATTATTGCTGGTAATGTCATGAGTACTTTTCCTGTTGATGCTTCTGTGTTTGAGGAAACAATTCTGAAATTGTTACATCTTTAAAGCTGTTACTTTTCTTTTGCTTTTATAGATGTATATGGTGAATGTTTTTCCACATATAAATTCATTTTACATATGCCATAACATGTTTCAAAAAGGTAAAACAATCCTTTTGAAACCCAAAATTACTAATCCAGTTGTGTAACAATTCAAGCTGCCAAGTGACACCATTGGTAGCTCTGATTGTGGTGGCATCTAACCTCATGATAATCTCCCTAACCAGCTGAGTAGGAAAAAGGTTGCTGTCCTAAATGTCAGATGTCATCAGGCTCTTGGAGTCAAAGAACAAAAGCAAACTGAAGAGACTTCTCAAAATGGGTTCCCACTTCTTACACTGTTGGCAAGAGAACTGGCACACCGTCCAGATATGCAGGATGTAAGTCACCAGCCTCCTAGCATTTGCTACCTTTATCACACCCATTCTGGCTACTTGGCAGGGAAGAACATTTAGCTCCGGAAATCTTGCCTGGGATTTTCATCCATTTGAGTCAAGATCACAGGTGGTCTGGCTAAAGCTGAGGAAACATCCCTAACTAAGGCTTCAAACCAAGGGCACGTAAGAGGCGTGCATATTATAATATCATCTAGACCTGGCAATGGGAAAATAATCTGCAGAGTTGTTAAGAGCTTATCTGCCTTGTGCCTTTAGAGCCTTTGCACTATATCCTCTCCTAAGTCTGAGGGGATACCATCCATAATGGCAGCAGTCAGAAGTTCAAATCTCAAGGATGGGCCCTTGGGCCTAAGACAAACATTAGGTTCAGCATTTGATGTAACACAGTGAAATTCCTATTGACTTTAAATGCACTGGCTCTCAGACCTAGTTGAGGGATGCCTTTCAAGAGCTTCATCTTTAAGAGGAATCTCAAAATTATTCTCATATCCTTGTGGGAAGACACAAATATCCTCAAGGCTTTCCAAAATGTTGCATCTTAGGGACCAAAATAATATCTCCTGGTTTTAAGGCAGTTTGGAACAAGGTCTTGACTAAGAAGACTCAGTGTTTACCAGAAGATGAATCCAAAGGAGGCTTCTCTATAACCAGATTTTATTTTCATTAGGACCTCCTGTTGTCATGAGGGCTAAGGAACAATTGGAGTCGCAGAGTCCTGCATGGCCCTGTACCTAGTGTTATTCTTCAAAGCGAGTCTATTCATAGCCGTCTTGTGCATGCGTGCCTAAGGATACAGTATCCTGTTCATATGATGTTGTGGGTTTGTATGTTAAGAAAAATACAAATTTTGTTATTTTTGCTATAATTACAATGTTTTGCATTGCAAAAACTAGGTAATTTTTCTGGCTGTGCTGTGGATAAGAAATGAAGACTTTATTGCAGATAGTTTTTTTAGCAAATTTTTTTTTGGGGTAGAGTGCAAAATTTTCTTGTATCCCGTAATATCTAATTATTCCACCTACATAGTTATTTTGTAGGCTTCTTTTTTATGCTGTTGTATAGAGCAATCATTCATCTGCAAAATGGAACAAAATTAAGTAGTCTACCTTGAAAATTGTTGGAGCTACGTGTCTTTAAACAAAATTTTTTACTCGGACTGTGTGGGTGACTGTCCACTTTTCTTACAAAAAACATGACGCTCAGTTGTCATTAATTTTTTTCACATTTTTATTGTTATGATTACAGTTTTGCACTGCAATAACTAGGTAATTCATCTGGGTGTGCTGTGGACCAAAAAAAAACTGACACTAAATGAGTGGTGTCATATGCAAGTCTGGGCTCTCAATCTTGAACAGTGTGTTAGTGCAACTGGGATTCTGTTGCAGAGAAGCAATGCAGTGTATGAGTAATGGTATTGTATTGTAAAGCCTCTTTGTATTTCAAAAATGTTTGAGATCATTAAGTAACTAGACTATCGTAAGTTTTGCCATAAAGTTATGTAAGTTGGACAGCAGTGTTTGAAGAAACTGAAGGGAACATTTAAAAAGTGAAAGACATTTAAGGCGTTATAGCTGGGGCCAAAGCAATACTTCTGCACAGAAAACACTGGCAGTACCCTCATTATTGTTTTTGTATTAACATGTTGGAATGATGGATCTGTATAGGTTAAACAATAAGTTTTATTCAGAAAATACCAGTATTTTAATATTTTAACCTTATTTGCTTTGATTCAAATACTGTATCTTTGACAGGGAAAACAACTTGGAGAACAGAATAACGCTACAAAAGGGACGTTTGGAAGACATGGAATTTAATGATGAATTTGATTTCATTGTATCAGAGTGGATGGGCTATTTTCTTCTCTTTGAAGGCATGCTGGACTCTGTTTTATATGCTCGAGACAAGCATTTAGCCAAAGGTGGCATACTACTCCCCAACAGATGCACAATGCATATAACAGGAATGGAAGACATGAGTAAGTATGCACCAGTGTGACAGCTTGCTATACATAATTCATAAATATATTTATAATATGTTTTCATTTAAATGTTTTGCAGCCTTACCCTTCCTTATTGAAATTACTAAGAACCTTCAGGATCCTAATTTTTCCATCCAGAGCAACATGATGACAATTACAAAGTTTCCCTATTCCAAGGACTGAGAAATCAAAGTAATATTTGTCCAATAAAGGTATACAGTAGTCTTTTCATATTAAGATGAAAAATTGATGGAAAAATCATAAGATTCTGAACTATCTTTCAGTCTTTCTTTCACATTTCAGTACTTTTCATCCATTTGAACAATTTCTCATTGTTATATGACTTTATTTTTCCCTCATTAATGGACGCAAAGCATAGACATTCAAGCTTTGTCAGTGTATTCAATAAATTTCTTTATGTTCAAAGAATACTTTAAGCCATGCCTTAGCCTAGGCTATGAATCTGTGACGTATTCTCCCCTTTGCCAATCAGCTAGATTTGTTAAATCAGCCTGGTACTCACAATTTATCTGAATTATTGAGGCTTACTGTAAAGCTGGTTAATTAGTTCATATGTTATATATGGTTATGAGTATATCTTTTAATGGTAATTTTTAATGCTTGTAGTGACAGTTTTTTTTTTACCAATTTTATATTTTTAAATACAGACATCTGCCTAGTTAGCCTTAAGTTTGATTTGAAGTGGTAAACAACATACATGTGCAATAAAAATTAAAAAAAGTAAATAAAGAAATAGTACAGTAAAACAGCCTATAACCCAAAAGGAAAGCTTTGCATAGGTACAAGATCTTGTCATCAGTTAGTATGGGGAGATATAAATTGAATGGGTGGTCAAATGAAGCAGCTGGAAACATAGTTTCCTGGGGAATAAATCAGAACAATCCTTTTTCAGGGGGATGGTGTGCATGTTAGCAATTGGCACAAAAATGGAAAATTAGATGACATACTGAACACTTACAGCAAAGAGATTATGAGAACAAGAATACAGACATGGAAGAGAAATTCACAAACACTCCATAAAACATAAAAAGAACACAAAACATCAGTACAAATGAGGACAGCCAGTCAAATAGTGAAATTAATTATTGAATTACGGGGAATGTCTTATCCTTTGGGTTAGCAAGATTTTTTTTGCTTAGTAAAGTACTCATGTGGTCTCCCATTTCAAAGTGCAAAGCCAAGTAAGGTAATGGCCTGTATTTGTCCTCTCTCATGGTAGTCATTTTAGATATTATTTTGTGACTGCTAGTTTTAAGAAATGTCTCGGGTTCTCATTTTTAAAGGGGTGTTATCCTTGATGTATAAATACACAGTAGGATTTTACTGCCAATTAGCTGTCAAATCAGGTGAGAAGTTATGCTGTTCAATATCATTTGTATAACTTATCATTTACTCTGTATTTTATGTATGTTAGTTTTTATTGCTTGTTATTGACTAGTGAAGAGTTGTTTGTTATTTCAAGCCTTTAACAATTATATTATTGTGGACCCTTTAGAACAAAGACTTGTTTGTTATTTCAGACTCATATAACAAGTTTATTGCTTTTTGGGATGATGTATATGGCTTTAAGATGTCGTGTATGCGAAGTGGTGTCATTAAAGAAGCAACCACTGAAGTTGTAAAGGAAGAATTCATTATAACCTCAGCAGGTAAGCCTTTTACTTACAGCCTTTTATTTTTGTTGTACATTGTACATAATTTGTGGTAGTTAATTTTTGTAACTTGGAGTTTAGAAAAAGAGTATTCCTCTGCATCTAAATGTTGTAATATGCATATTTTAATGTTATGCTAGATATTTAGATGTTAAATCAATTTTTCTGTACCATTGTTAGTAAAATATTTGATACTGTATTTATTAAGATAAGGGAATGAGTCATCAGTATAAGAGCTTTTGACACTGGAACAGCAATGATATAACTTGGCCACATTGATTACCTGATGTTAATAAGAGTTTTCTTAAAAGTACTTTTTTTAGCCCGTAATCAAGACTCATGGCAGTAAAAAATAAATGAGGTACAGTACTGGTACTTTGAGAAGTTAATAATTGGGACTGATATTTCCCACAAGGGTACTTTTGCAGCATGCCTTAGGTATTACTTAATGGTTATCCAACATTCATTCAGCCTAAGCTGCATTATTTTTTGTCTTTCCTATTGCATTATTTCTCATAGCTTTTCTCCCATTTTGCTGTTCTACTTTCATATTTTTGTCCTTCATTTATAAGCAAATCCATAGGGCAGGACTTTGAGTCTATAAATTTAGGTAGGTAAGGGTATGTTTGCAAGTTTCCCATACAAGCAGCCAATGCTGTACAACTGATTGATGTTCATTTGATTGCTCACTTGACAGAAAGGTTTCCCTACCCAAATATTTACCTCATCACCTCTGACTGCCTCAATGATTGTAGTCAATTTTTGCCCAAATCCTATCGTACTATGCAGCATGTTTAGATTTTTCTTCTGTGAATGTACTGTATAAAATTTTGAATGTAATTGGTGTATTTGTGTGTTGCAGTTTTAAGTGTACTTAATTTACTTCAGGAAGGGCACATTGTACTTTGTAACATTATTAGTGTAGAGAGAGAGAGAGAGAGAGAGAATTACAGAAGCTATATTGTAATTATAGTAGCAATAAGTTACACACTCTTGGTCCTTAGCACACCACAAGTATGCTCATTATAATAAAATCACATACAAAGCAATAAAATATACCTCTTTTAGAGTGATTGATTGAAAAGAATATATGGACGAAAGGGATAAGCATTAAGCTTATCCATTCTATCTGCATCCTCTCTTGTGCTAGACACAACTACAAAAGAAAAAAGTGAAGGTTTGCTATGTGAAGATGATAATATGTCCAGTTTATCAAGAATTTATGCTAGCACTCAGTACTGTAATGATCTTGGTAACATTTTTAACTTTGTGAATTTTCATAAACTTTGCTCATCATTGGAAAATTGTTTGTTATTTTATTTATATATGTCACTCTCTTCGTGAATGAAATATACTTAAAAATGAAAACAAAAAATGAAGTATACATAAAATTGAAAAATAAAAAGATGTTATTGGATTGGTCAAAGGAAAACTTCCAGACATAAAGGGAGGTATTTACCTAAACATCCACTGCCATGCAAGGAATTTATTCCACCCCACTTGGAGTGATAAAACAAGGTTAAATAGGCTTGTTTAAAATCTTTGATTCCAGTATAAAGTTAGAAGATCAATTTAAATAATGGTTTGCCTTGAATTAAATTTCCTTGTATTGTGTTTCACCATATATGTTTGTCTTGACACTTCCAGAAAAGTAATGTGATTACCCTTATGCATGGGATGTTGCAGCCATCAGTTTATCTTGTGTGGTTCAAAAGTTCATGGTGGTATGACTTTGCTCTTAACTGTTATATCCAGAACATTAAATGTTAATTAAACCCATGAATGATATATGTCAGACAGACAGACATTATATAGGGCTAAGCAGACAGTGTTAATAATCAGTTTTTCCAGATGGTAAACTGTGCCTAATAAATTTGGTTACCTTTGTTGGAATACATTATTGTTGGAATACATTATTGAGTCTGACTTTTAACTTTCTCTGTTTGATCAGTTTCTAAATATGGATACCAAAAACTGGAGTTAAATTATTTTTGAGCAGGCATCTCATTTTAAAATGATGCACTGATAGTACAGTACATATAAATGATTCTGAATATTGATGCAGTATTTATTTAACATATAGTAATTATTTCCTTACAGATAAGATAGCTGATTTTGATTTGATGACCATTCAGCCGGAGGATACTGAATTTGTATCCGAATTCTCAATTATCGTACAAAGAGATGGTCAGTTGACAGGTTTAATTGGCTATTTCGATACTTACTTTGAGTTGCCAAATCCAGTGTTCTTTTCAACGGGGCCACATGCAACTCCAACGCATTGGAAACAGACAATATTTTACCAGCCACATCCTGTTCCTGTTAAAAAAGGTATGTGCTTTATTATTATGTATTAGGAAGTTTAGAAAACGATTGGTAGAAATCTTATACACTTGTATGATATATATTTTACTCTATATTAACTTAGTATATTATTAGACACATTTGGTCTTGCATAGACAACATATCCACTGTGGTACCCTATGCTATAATAAATATTAAAAGTAACTGTTAACTTATTAAAATTTTGTTTTATGCTGTGGGTGCTAATCACAGTCCTAATTGCCAGTGTATATCTAAATTCGTGCAAAATAATCCCTTAGAAGGTAGACTTAGGTATAAAAAGGCATATAGATATACAGATGATCTATTATCATTAATTAAAAAATATAGCTTTTTATGCTAATTAACATATCCCAGAATACTTGAAGTTTCTATAAAACAGGCCTCTATAAAACAGGATCCTTCCGTAATATTGAAATTGAAATTATTAACAATAAATTTCTAACTAAAGTTTTTGGTAAAAGAAGAGATATTAAATTTGAAATAATAGTACTGCCTGCTTTTTACTCATACACTATTTAATGTCTTGTGGAATCTTATGCTCAATTTTCTAAATTGCAATATTTGAGTGAATGTTGAAGATTATGTTTTCAATTGTCAACTACACATCAATACGTCTTAATTTTAATGTTTCTGTATCTCTTTAACAGGTCAGGTTCTGAAGGGAGTGATCTCTGTACGAAGAAAAAGAAGAGAAATTCGCAGCTTAGACGTAAAAATAGAATTTGCAGATAAAACATTGTCGTATGTAGTTGAGTGAAAGTAAAAATCAAAATTTTTTTACTTTGTCATATTTATTACCCGAGAGTTTAAATCTAGTGGTTCTTGTTTCAGTGATAATGAGTTATAACTAGAAATATAAAGGAAATGACTTATTCCAAAGCTTACATGGGTATTTTGATTGCTGAAGAGAGGCAAGATTAGATGGCATGCCCCTTCACATGTGTAATTAAAGGATCTGATAAGGTCAAGTGAGGTGACAATTCAATGTCAGGCTCTAATCCTAGTGTTGGATCCAAGCTAAACACACCACACCCACTACGCGCACTGCATATATCTGGCTATAAGTCTTGGGAAAGCCTACAAGAGAGGGATTCATCATCCCTTAGGTGCAACTTTCTGATAGGCATGAGAAAATACCTAGATGGATCTTAATACCAATATCCCATGACAAATAATATAACTATAATGATGATCACTGCATGGAAACATAATTCTGTAGGCTACCCCTTAAAAATACATCAGCAGTGTATATGACCCTATGGCCATATAAGAATAATAAGACAAGAAACTTAAAGGTGTAAGATTTAGTTTTAACTGGTTTAGTCTCGTCAAAAGCAAAAATAAAACTGGTCAACTTTCCTAGTACCTAAAACACATTAACGTATTACCATTAACACACGAAAACATTCTATTAACAAGATGGTCTTCATAATACACGCCATTCACACAATATAACAAATGGCTTATATAAACCAACAGAAACTAATTCAGTGTATTAGAAGGACAACTTACTTGTCACTCAGAATACCGAATAACACAAATGTCTTTTACAAAACAGGACAATAAACATCATCCAGGACATACCCTACTCCCAAGTTCTCCATCTGCTTCATTTATTCGTTTTTCATTACTCGCTCTCTACCTATTTGTCTAATTAGTTGAACATTTTCCTACACAAATTTTCGTAAATGGTATAAAAATCCTATTTGTCTAATTACTTGAACATTTTCCTACACAAATTTTCGTAAATGGTATAAAAATGAAATCTTTCGACCAGCCATGTGAGTATTTAAATTAGACAAAGATTTGCATAAATTCACTATAAGAGCTTGATGACGATGTTAATAACACCACAGAATCTACGAAAGGCATTTCGCTTCTGCTTATTGAAATCCATAATTCAATTGTATAAATCAATTTAAATCTGTGAAATATACACTACAATCCTCTCAGATTAGGCTTCTGGAGAATCAAAATATCTACAAATCACGTCAAAAAACGTTACGCTGACTGTGGGAATTTTCTTTCATACCTATTTTAAAAATAAAGCTCTGGAATTCCTGGAGTAAGAGAAATTCCAGTGCTGTGGACCATCTAGTTTAAAAATGACGAAATTACAGTTCAAAGAGGATATAACATAATGCCATTTAAATAGATGCAGACAAACTATACCGAACATAATAAACAACATTTCTGATCGCAAGTCTTAAAGAAGTACAGCATTTAGACAATAACAAAAAGTTACTAAACTCTCGGCCATTAGTTACAAATGCTTCCTTAATGAATATAAAATCACTAACTGCATGGTTGACAATATTTCTTGTAATTAAAGTATGCAGGTTACGCTGGCCGAGACTATCCCAAGAAAAACTAATGAGGAAAGACGAGCTAAGCAGAGAAAAGACGTTCATGGTTTCATTGCAGGCACAAGTTATTATGATAATTTGAATACACACTGAATTACACTGAAATGCGCATGCTATTTTTACATGGCACTAGAAACAAAAAGGTCCAACAATGTTAATACACACACCGTTTTTTAGAAACTAAATTTTTCGGACAACTTCACTGAACTCATTGCAAAAGAAGCACCATTGCCATTTAATGGCAATTAAATTAACAGGCTGTATCCACCCAGCAATTTCCTTTTCTGTCTTAAGGTGCATCGCTAAAAATACATGCATATACAGGAGTCGTTGTCAAAGCATGCTGAATTGTTCCCACCGCAAACAGGCATTTCTCCATTTAAGAACCAGTCATATGCGTTTAGCAAAATGACATACTTGACACTGTCCATGTCTGTCAGTCGAACGCTGTGATTTAAAAGCAACTGCTTGCTTGCCCGCCCTATATTTGGACAGCCTAGGCTGCCGTTAGTGCATCTCAATCACGCTTCGGTCCAAATGCATTTTTGCACTAGGCTACTCGTAATTTGCATTACGAAAATGACAATATAGAAATTTTACTTATTGGTCTCGTTACAATGCATAATAAAAGCAATGTGGTGAAAATCTGTTTATATATAACACAGGATATTTTAAAAGCGCTTCAAGATATTTTTAACGAGGTACTTGTGCTGAATATGTATACTGTACTGGATTTTTTTAAACCAGATATCTTAGACATATTGTGGAGTTTTCTTATAAAACCAATAATAATGGCTGCCACGGTAGACTTATTTTAAATAAGTTTTATTTAGTTAAAGGACACACCATACTTTCATTTTTCTTTTGCAATGTCGATCGTTGTTGTTAAAGTGGCTGGGTGGAGGGGTCTTCTCATGATAATTTTCCTACTTTGCAGATAGGTAATTACCCTATCACACTAAATTAAATACCAACCTTTTAGCAATCGAAGATTGTTAGTTTATCTTGGGAAAACTAAACACTTGCTAAGGTGACACTAACTTTCGAACTGGTGATGACGTCACATAAACAACATTTAAATATCACTTAATCTCTGGTCCACATTGTTGCCGCCCTTTTTCTTCTTTGCATATACAGTATACAGCTCAAATATCCTTCATTGGGCGAGGTTACATAACCTACGTAGTGAGGTGCTTAGGAACAATTCTCACGTAGGCCAACCCGTTACTTGGTCCTAAACCGGAATGCTACATAATTTTTGTTTCGTTCAGTTATCGTCGTATCTTTTCTTTGTGTTGTTTATATTTTACTGTCGTTGTTAGTAACTTGATTGTTTCGAATCTTCTGGATGTAATATCACCTCAAATCTTTGATATCCGCTAGTTTCTGTATGTGTATGTATGTATATATATATATATATATATATATATATATATATATATATATATATATATATATATATATATATATATATATATATATATATATATATATATACACAGTATAGATAGATAGATAAATAGATAGATAGATAACTGAACAAAATCAGACATTAAGCAGCAAACTGACCTTGGTGTAGGACCAAATGTACGATGATGCCTATACGACAATTGTATTTAATCAGCTCATTACGAAAATTATATAACCTCACCCGAATACGGCTACCGGAGTTGCATACATGTAAGGAAGGAAAAGTGTGAGAAACGATGATGACCAAGAGATTGCGTGTCGTTTTAATACGATCACTAGAACGATAGTCAATGTCGCCTTAGCAAGATTTAAGTTGTTTGTATATATGTATGTATGTACACAGACACACACACACACACACACACACACACACACACACATATATATATATATATATATATATATATATATATATATATATATATATATATATATATATATATATATATATATATATATATATATATATATAAAATCACTTTAGCACGTGATTCGTTTATCACACATCACCGCAGGTGAAGAAATGAGACTGGGTGTAGTAGACCCTACACCCAGTCCCTCATTTTCACCTGTGTCGATGTTTATTATTATTAAAACAGTTTAACCAGACCACTGAGCTGATTAACAGCTCTCATAGGGCTGGCCCAAAGGATTAAAATGAAATAGAATACCATGTCTAAGCCGTAGGCTAAGCACTGGGACTAAATGATGAATGAATAATGAAATTTTAAAAATACAATGTGCAAAAAGGCATATGCTTCCGAACTAGAACACATGTACACATTAATACATTTACTCACATTTCCATCTGCACAATAAAAAATACCACTGAGTAATGATAAAAATCAGAATGACTTACCATTTTTAAAATTCGGATTTTTTTAGTTGCCCGGTGGGGTTTTGTATTTCATAAATTATTTTTTTATACTTTATCAATTAATTTACATTCCCTCATGAATATTAAAATTGTGTCAATTGAAAATGTTGCAGACTGATAAAACTTCACCAATCGATCCATTCACACAGGTTGATAACCGGTGTTGGTTATATTTTGGACATTCGCATAACACATGTTTAACTATTATTATCACTTTGCATTGTGAGCATTCGGGAGCTGGTTCATGTGGGCTGCTCATTAAGTGTCCATGTGTCAGAGGAGTATGGCCTATTCGGGGACGTGTTAGAATTACTTGCGCATGCCTCTCTCTCAGCTATATGAACTCCATTTTTTAACTCCCAGCTTTATTTGCTTCAACTTATTATTTTTGGGTTCTTCATCCCATTTATTTTTCCATTTGTTTATAATGCCAACTTTTATATGCGTTAAATAATCGTTAACAGGGATATTTACATTCGATCTTGTTATATGGGCTGCTTCTTTAGATGCTTTATCAGCCTCTTCATTTCTCTTAAACCCCATGCAGGTAGGGATCCAACATATTTCTATATTTTTCCCGTTATTATATAACTTATGGAGTAATAACTTTATTTATTGTACAATGTTATCTTTGGTTTGTAACTCTGACTTGTGTCGATGTGATATATATATATAAGATTATATATATATATATATATATATATATATATATATATATATATATATATATATATATATATATATATGCTTCTATATATTCGTGTGCACGTGTAATATTCACTGCAGTCATTAAGAACTGGAAACACTTGTTGTCTATTGTTAACCAGCACTGGAAAACTAAATAACAACGTCTATGAAAAAATTTGGAAGGTTAAGAGGTTGCCGAATTTACCGTTAATAATATCCATTTTTTTTTATTCATGGCTAATATACTTAATATATATTTATAACAATTCGATATTCCATCACCTAACTTTTGTGGCTGTTAGCCCGGATCTATAAAAACTTGAAAACGTGGAATTATGTTCAAGATCATTTATCTGACTTGCTGCGTGGACATGTGATTCTGATGTGTTCAGTACTAAAAATAGGCATCTATCTTTTAGTGGAGGCAAACCACTTGTAGAACAAGACTTTTTTTCATGTTAAGTGAAAGCTTGAGGAATCAAATGTATTTCTTTTCTAAGAATAATTTTAGATCCATGAAACCCTTAGGAATGCATTAGTAGTGGGTAGAAAATATTTTAAAAAAGAAATACTCATGCTAAATCATCCATCTTATAATCTGAATCTTTACGTTTGGTGCCTACAAAGAAGAGCGAAATGTGACGCTAGAGTCGTGGGTCCTTTATCAATTTACATGAAGAAGAACGCAGGGTTGCTTACGACTTTGAGGACGAATCCGACCGACGACGTAAGCAATCACATCACAACAGAAGTTCGTCTGCTCTGGACGTGTCTAAGGTGTCTTCAAGATTAAAAGGTACGGAAACTAGTTTATCTCTCCTTGTTATCACGGTGTTCATATTTCTTAGTCTATTCTGTTATGCCTTACTGTTTTTCAGTTATTAATAAAGCTAAAGGAGGATCACAGGTCTACATATTTGTGATTAAGCTTTGTTAAATACAGTTGTTAACTGCACCAGTGTTTGCCCTTGCAAGATGCTTGCTTGTCTTGTTGCTGGCGAGACAACCCGAGGACCTTGACTTTGGAGAACTGGCTGTTATGAAATAAGTGGCCCGGATTAAGCCTTTTGTTGCCGATGTGGTTTCGTTTTATGAAACTGACGCTGGCAATCGTCGAATTCCATCCAGCCCTTTCTTTGCCATTTTCTTTATTAAAGATGGAAAGAATTGATAATCGATCATGCATATCCTTCCAGGATGATTTAGCAATTTAGCCTTTTTATACTGGATGTTAGTTTTCTCGTTTGGTCTGCTTTCAAGGTTCTAGAAGTGCGCTATCCTAGTCTCCTGTTGGATTTATTTGAACTCACTGATGAAAAATTGTTACAGCATACATTACAATAGCTCTCTAGTCAATACCGGCAATTATTCACGTCTGTTGACCGAGTGTTAGTTAACATATAGCCAAATGTTCACTTGCAAAGATGATGTTACCGTTTTTGGAGAATGTAACTTAGAGTGGAAGTTCAGTACAAAACCATTCACCCATGTAAAAACATGATTTTTCTTGGAACCCGTTGTGCTTGCTAGGCCTTTCTTAATATGGTCAAACAAAGTCTCTATCATGAACACATCGTAATGTATATATAATTGTATGTACGGTAGGCCTGTATCCAGACTTACAAATTTAATTGGGTGCAAGTATATACAGTGTACTGCGATTTTTCCCCTAGAGGATTTTTTTTTTGATAAGCCTAGGGTAATTGTGTAACTGGGTTTACATATTGCAGTGAAACTATAAGTTGTGGGGTCACATAGCTTTTAAAAAAAAGCTGGTGATAAATGTGGTGTTTTTTATGTTATAAACTTTGTATTCACTTACATCAAAAAGGCTTAAATAACCCAATAAAATGCCCCCATGTCTGACAATAATAGGATCCCTAATAAGAAACTCCTTTTGGATCAGGTTATTTTGGGAGCTCCAGCCCTCAGTTCTGGTCAGGTGGGACCAGCCATTCTTGGTTAGGTCAGTGCAGTATTTTTTTTCTTTTCTCCCCCCTCCAACCCATAAGCCCTACTTTCCTACTGGGGTCCCCCATTATCATCAGATGTAGGATGTTGTAATGTGCTGACCAAGCAATTCCAACATAAAAGAATTTTAGCTTGTGAGATAAAAAAAAAAAAAAAAAAACAGAAAACTATATTTTAAATAGTTGCCACATATAGAAGTCCAGTGAATGCAGAATACAGTACAGATTCATGCCACCCAAAGGGTAAGTTAGTTATTGCAAAGGCTACAGTTGTTTAGGGCAGGGATTAAGCACTTTACAGTCTGAGGTAAATTCATTGATTGAGGATAGTTTCTTTCCTCTAGAATGAATTTTGGTAATTTGAATATTAGAAATCAGGTTAATCGGTGCCTTTGTTAGTTTTTGTCTTGTTCAAGTTTTATCATCAACACTCATTCACTGACCACTAATTAACATTTGGAGTGCCAAAGGCTATTTTAGTAAAGCAGATAAAAATTGTTAATTTAGTTAATCACTGAATACTTTAAATAATGACCAGATAGTAGTAGAAGTAAACATTAATGTCCCACCCTTTTTCTGTATTATACAGTATTGTTCTGTACTAAGGCAGAAGAACCTTTAAATGGAATTCATTCAGTATTTGCTACTACTGATTTTTTCATGGCATCCTACTGGCCTTCTTGACTACAGTGCCTGGGCTTTGGCTTTAAATGCCATACATTCATTCATCATAACTTATGTAATTAGTAGAAATGTGAGAGAATAAAATGGCCAAAACGAAAGTTATGTATAAATTTTTTTCAACAGTAGACTCTTGGTATTTTTATATTCAACAAAGATAAAGACCATTAAATACACTCAGAAAATGTATAATTTCCTGCTATACTTCTATAATCAATAAGTATTTTTTACCATCTGTTCAGCTTTGCTGTAATTAACTTCTGGTCATATTACCAACTAATTTGGATAACCTTGCTCAAGTGAACTGTGTAAGCGTTTGTAGTATTTCACAGGAGTAGGGTCTTCTACCCACACCTTTTTTTTTATGAGGGATGCTTTTGCAGCTCATTTCCCAGAGAATAGGGATTACAGTACTTGTATGGTAATCTTCATATAACTGGATGGCTCATGTTTGTGTGTGGCCTACAGAAACAATTGAAACCCAGCCATAGCAATTTTGGTGGAAATTTCATCAGTCTGAACAGCTGCAGTTGACAGGCTGGCATTGCCATAAACTTGGGATGCAAATGACACAGTAGCAGCAATTTACCTTTGTGGATTAACCCTGGGCATCCTGTATTGCACCTTAGTGCCATAGTCCACTTATCAGGCTGACTTAGAAAAGCTTAAAGAAGTAACTTTGTCATTGTTCGGTCTGTTATCAGACCTGACGTTGGATGGGACAGGCATTAATTGGTAGGTATGTTTTTCACTTAAAGATTGAGGAGATAGTGAGAGCAACATGGCCATGTTCACACAGCTCCTGAAGGAAATAAAAAATAAGCCCGAAGGAAAATGCAGTAATTTACCCCAAAAGAAGCAAGACACTACCCGAGGGGTCAAGGAATGGTACCCTGGTTAGGTCAACTACCCATGCCTTAGACAGGTTAGGGTGGTGCTCAACATTAATATACTGTACTGTATGTACTGCTATAATTATTCAGAATCTATTTAATGATTTGAGTTTTTTAACACAAATCCTATCAGTCTGTATACTGCATGTTGAGTTTAACACAAACCCTATCAGTCTGTATATTGCATGCCCAGTCCTGTGGGCATTAGCTACCTGCCATTTAAAGAGCATAATTATTACAATGTAATCCACAAAGTACCAACAACAGAGAGAAGAAATCATTCCACCATTTTTCAGACTCACTTCTAGTAGACCCTGGTAGTCATGTAGCTCTCTTGGTACCAAACACATCTCAGAAATTTGGTCAATGAGTGTACAGTAATTTTTCATCTTATTCTTCTCAGTATTTATTCATGTTTTCTCTCATGGTAATGTTCTTTTTTTTTTTTCTTTATTAAATGTTGACACTTTTGTGAGAGAGAGAGAGTTTTTGTAAGGGTTATCAGTTGGTTCGCAGTAAGTATTTGGCTCTCACCTGCCCTATTTAGGTATGCCTATTTTCTTTTCACATCTGTTTCTTCACTGTTAGACAGTTTAGGTTTATGTGGGTTAGGGTAACCCTACATTACATATCCTTTGGATTTTAAAATTAATAAATAATTGGCATTTACATAGACATTATTTCAGTAAGAATTTTCTCTATATTTGTAATGTTACATTCTTTCTTTATATCATGTGAACATGAATAATTGTTATCACTTGTTTTGACTTAATTTAATTTTTTAAATTTTCTTTTATATTATCGATGTTATCATTGGTAATATATTTGCTAGTTAACAGTAAACAGCTGTTCTTTGTTGCTGCAGTCAAGTCTATTGCACTGCCTTGAGCCAGATCTTCTGACTGAATGGCATGGACCTCTTCCTCAATAGAGTTGTCCATGCTCATAGGAGCTTTGAACAGTTTTGCTTACCACTTGAGCCTTGGCCTCTGGAGTGGGATTTGACTCTGCAGCCTAACTTAACCACTGTAAAGCCCATGGGAGAAGCCTCCAGTTGAGTTTTCATCTTTCAGACTTGTTATGCAAAGCATAACCTCATTGTAGTGAGTTGATGAGTTGCATGGCCTTTTGTATCTTGTCTTGCTCTTGGAAGGCTGTAGATTCCTCTAGTTTATTTTCAGGAGTTTGTGGCAAAACTCAGAACCTGCTAATTTCTGACAAAGACTACAGTCTCTTGGTCCCTTACCTTTGAGAATTCGTTAGGAGGAACCAGATGCTTTTGTGCCCAGTGCAAGCCTACAGCAATATCTATTAGTCACAAAGCCAGAGGCATTTGCCTGTTCTTAGCAGTTTAGAGAACTTTTCAGTTCACATGTAATGAGGGCAGGTGCCTGGCAGCGCCAGATTACCTTTATCTCATTTTACCTCATAGACATTACCCACAAGTTCTTGGCTCTTTCCCCTTAGGACATGTGGTGATTGCTCAACAGATGTGGATCTTGTCTGAGGTACTAGGATGGTATAAGACTGGAAGTTGAATGGGTGAGGAACTGGTTCTGACACCATCTGCCATTCTCTCTTCCTCTGCAAGGCAGCAGTCAGTTCAAGTACATGCTGGATGGGCCACCATGCACATAAACTTCCTAATCTTGCATCTATCTTAGAACTTCAGCTCATAAGTTCAGACTCCTGCGCTTTTACTAACAAACTTCCAACTTTGTTATTCTATCTGTAGGACAACACCCGATTCTCTGAATTTTTCATCAAGTGAGAGTTTTGTCAATCTTGTGCCCTTATGCCAGGTTGTATAGGATGTTACAGGAGTCACTGTTTCCCTTCACACAGTTGTGACTGAGAGCATGGCATTTTTGGGTGGAAATTCAACTTGCTAGTCAGTTGAGACTGTCCTTCCACTTACGGGGTGAGTCTCCTACATAAGAGTGATGGTATGTGGTACCCTTAGGAAAAAATCACAGATTTTAAAAACGATTTATACTTTTCCTATGTATACAAACTAGAGCGTTTTATCAAGGTCTCACCTCAACTACCTCATGTAGCCCCTGATGCTGAAGGGAAAAGTGCTTGATAACAGCAGGACATTGAGGGTTACCTCACACACCCACTACCGTCAGTGACTACCTTGTTACCAAGTTTCAACATCTGATTCCTACCTTAAAGGCACTATTTGTATAACTTGGAAAAAATAAACATTACTACAAAAATCTGGTTCGCTTTAAATATAAACCTCATCAGTTTACATGGAGGTCTCTTCTCCATCCTCACTCTTCTCGTGAAAAGTCTAGATAACACAGGGGGAATGACTTGGTCACCGCCAGGGGTGCTTGGGGGTCCTAGGTGTATGCCTGACCAACAGGGAGTATTCTACATCCTATGGAGTGTGTCTGGGAGCTGATGGTGGCAAGATTAGGTGCATGCAAGCTGACTGGTTTGTGTTAAAAATGACCTTTGTTCCTAAAATGTCATTATTTAAGCTATATTGAACATATAAATCACTTTATATATAAATGTTGTTGTTCATGTTCTCTTATTTCACAGATGCGTTTAGTTATTTTAGATGACAGTGAGAAAGTGGCAGAATGGGCTGCCAGATACGTAATTAAAAGAATAAATGACTTCAAACCAGGGCCTAATAACTTCTTTGTTCTTGGGCTACCAACAGGCAAGTTATGTTTATAATGTTTGTATACTGTACTGATTTTTTATGTTAAAGGCTGAGAAAGTTGTATGGTGCTTGTATAGTACTTTTTGCTAGAATTCATAAATTATTCATAATGAATGTATGTTATGTTTGGAGTACATAATGTAAACCATATTTTAGAGTATAGTATTTTTGTACTAAAAAAAATCCCAAAAGCTGGGCAACCAGAACTTCAGATGCAATCTAAAATGTACTATGGGACAATACCCTTTTTGTTGAGCATAGTTGTTTTGTGTTTTAACCCCTTTTTAAAAACTAATTTATAATTGGTATAATAATTTGCTGTAGTTTTGTATCAATGTTAATGATAAAAGCAAGTCAATTTTGTTTGGTATCCCAGATTGTGCATGTTCCTCATATTTGATGAAATGGTAACAAGACAACTAATAAATGGCGTGTTATACAATTACTTGTATAATTTAGGTAGCCATACAGGTCAATATGCTGCAAGATTACTGTATAAAAGTTTAACTGAGATACTTCTTCAAATTTTTAGACTCGCATAGGGTTGGTCTGAAAGATTTATTTATATATGATGGTCAGGAGAAAATAGGGCAGTTAGAATTGTGCTTGATTAAGAATCTTATAGCTACATTTTTCTTGATAATGAGTTTGAATTTGGCTTTTGTATTAGAATGGAAAGGAACATAAACTTTAGGCCAAAGGCCAAAATGCTGGGACCTTTGAGGTCATTCAGCACTGAAAGGGAAATTGAGAGGAAAGGGGGTTTTAACCAAGCTCATTTTACTAATTTGGGTTTTGTGTAGCATATCTGTGCAGCATTAGGTTTTCAAGGTATACATTCACGAACCCCATTAGGTTCAATTATTCAAGGAAGTGTGATCTAATCTAGATGTGGTTTGAATTTCACCATAAGTCCCTGCTTAGCTGATGAATTTAGGAGCATCGACATGTAAAGAAAAAGTTGAGGGCTCAACTCACACAATAGGCAAATGAATTTGTTCTTCAGTATGTGTTGAATTGCAGTCTGGTTACCTGAAGTGTGTATGTACAGTATTTGGTTTTTCAGTTTGTAAGCAGATACGTTTTGTTTGCATTACTAAGGTTCTGACAACTCATAAATGTAATGAATTATGTAAGTTAGATTTTACAAGAATGACATAGTAGATTGAATTCTTTTTTGAAGACAGTATGAATGGTCTGTAAAAGTAATCTTTAGAAGTACTCAAGTGGCATTTGTACAGTATTTGGAGTTCTGAAGGTTCAGTACTCCAAAGGGTATAATTTTTATCATGTTCCAATGTTACACTGGGATATCTCACACTATGTACTGTTTTAGTTACATTATAGTGATTGCAGTACACAGTGCATATGACAAATTCCCATAGGTTGTTTCAGCATACTTAATAATAGGAGTTTTAATATTTTCATAGACAGAAGTATATGTGTAGTATTTGAAATGAAATTAGGGATAATGGGTTGTATTTTGACACTGAATACTCACAGAAGTATTTCTTTAGATTTAGTATTGAATTTTTTAATATGTAGTTGAAAATTGATAAGCAAAATCATTTAGATTTAATATGCAGTACAAAATTGATAAGCAAAATCATTTAATTTGTTTTCTCAAAAAATGGATTTACGGATGAAAGCTGATTAAGATGTGCTGTTGCGGCATTTGTCTTTGAAGTACTTAAGGTACAGTACTTCACTATGGGACATCTTACACTCTTCAGTGTGATAACTTTCATACTGACTACACTGTGCAGTGCATGTGACAGATTCTCACAGGATGTTTGAGAAGTGCTGATATTGTTGCATAATTTTTTATTATTGTCATTTTTCATACCAATATGAAAGAATTAGTTTTTAAAGTCACTTGTAGGCACATTGAAATGTTATAAGGGAGTGAGAGTGTTGCATAGTATAGTAATGTACTTATCATTAGTTCTGGTTCTGTTTAGAAAGTTCTCAATGAAAGTTTCTGCGAGATTCCACCTGTAGAGAGGAATAGTATAGTGAGATTTACTTATGCTTTAAGAGTAAACAGAATAATGAGGAAGAGATAGAGATGTACTATACTATTACAGCAATAAGACTGAACTGGGATTTCTACATACTCTATTGTACTATATTATGGTAGATAGAGATGAAAAGTGTAATAGTGTCCTCATAGCCCTGCACTATCTCTTCGTCAATAAACCTATTCACTAGCCCCCTACCCTTATCTGTGGATGCAAGATTACATGTTGTTCTGCTAGATAACTCTTGGTGATAATGAGTATACTTCATTACATGCTACTTAAAAAAATTCTGTGTAGTTCCAGTGTGTTAAGTGTACTTGCATGGTCACATGCAGTGCAGGTAATATATATGTTGATATGAATTTTATGGTATTTAACTTTGATCAGACAAAAAAAAAAAAAATACGCTGGTGGATATCAAGGTGCAGGTGCACTACAGTGCTTATCTTCCTCAAACTGACATTTTCCTTCTTTCAGGGAAGGTTGTAAGGGGACATTTTGTTGCAAACAAAAGAGGCATCATAAGTTATGGGTTTAAATGTATACTAGAAATATAATTAATATAATTGTTTTCGTAATTCTGATGAAAAAGGTTGCTATATACAGTACTTATATTTTATTGGTAATGAAATTTTTATTTGGCAGTATATGATGTTTTGCATAAACTGGCTGAGAATTCCAGAAAGTATAGACAAAGAAATGATACAAGTTTTATTCAGGATCAGTGTCTTGTGTACCACTGCATTTGTCCACTAGTGGTAGGGAAGTAAGAACCATGGCAAAGGCATTTCAGACGTTGGAAAAAATTAGTTACTTATTCCTCCTGGCTTGCTTGTAGGTTCTTATGTTTTAAAAGTTGTGATGCTTTATATCATGATATAAAATTTTAGGATTCTTTTTCAAGCTGTAATTGTCCAATGACAGAAACACATCATGTGACCTTAGTGTTATAAATAGCTTAGAAAGAATGTCATTGCAAATGGAAGACGCATGACTTTAATAATGTAATAATTTTAACTGTATGGAACAGTATTTGTCATTGATGTTACTGTAATTACATTACCTCCAGCAAAGAAGTTTTTTTTCAGTTTATCAGCTTGTTTATGCATTTGTTTATATGTACTGTACAGTACAGTAGAAGGATTACACAAAACGGTTGTCTTGATTTTTACAAGTTCTACCAAAGGTGGACCTTGTGACTGTCAACAAGTGAATACATATTGGGAGAGATCTCTAGCTAGGTAAGGGAGGTTTCTCAGGAGGGGTTGCTTTGCTCAACCTGGACAGAAGTTTGGAATCACCAAACATGTTTTTGGTAATATTGTTTGCACATTTTTCCATTGCAGCTAGTTTTAATCACACAGAAAATGTTAAATCCCTACTTTTGTTTGTTTTAGCTTTATCCAGTACACTGTTATAGTGTGAAAATTTTAATTACAATTTAATGTGGCTTTCATCTCTCTAGGTAGTACACCACTTGGCACATACAAGAAACTAGTTAAGTACCACAAAGCTGGAAAAATTTCCTTCAAATATGTCAAGACATTCAACATGGATGAGTATGTTGGTATGTATTTTTTTTCATTCTCTTCCACAAGTGAATATGTTTTGGTAAACTATCTTCTTCATGATGATATGATTTGAATATTTTACTGATAATTTAGATGGATACGAGTTCTTAACCATCACAGTGTAAGCTACATGTATATTAACCTAGCCCTTGGACTGGACAAACTTGAAGGTTAGCTATTAAACACATCAGCAGAAAGAATGACATGCACATACAAGTATTGATATAAACAAAAACTTTTTTGTACTTCCACTGCAAGTTGAACATATAGTACTCTAGCACAGCTGGGTGGGAAGTTTTGCCCTGGGACATGGTCTCTTCTGAAACGCATGCAAAAGTATCACATCAGCAAAAAGACTCTCTGCTTTATTCCTAATCATAATGTGTGCTTATATCAATTTCAGTATCACTATACTCTTCCTGATACATTGGATCATCATTATAATCCTCCAGTAACCCCTAACTTTAATTTTAGTGCTTCGTATTGTTGGGGCTTTTCGGTCTTAGTTTATTTCAGTGACTAACAATATATTTGAAATATATCCAGCAACTTACTTTCAGGCATCCCAAGGGATCATGAACAAAGCTACCACACATTTATGTGGGAGAACCTCTTCAAGCACATTGACATTGATCCTGCCAATGCCCACATACTGAATGGGAATTCTGATGACCTCGAAAAGGAGTGTCAGGAATATGAACGCAAGATCAAGGAAGCTGGGGGCATTGAGCTCTTCATGGGAGGTAATTTGAAACTTCATGTATAATATCCCTTTTTCCACTCATTTTTTAATTTTAAACTGAAACATAATTTTGCAGGAGTAAGTTTTTTGAACTGCACATGAATTAACTTGGGCAGTAGATGTACTTGGTCAACATTTATTTTAGTAACATTAGTAGTGGTAAATTTAATTAGTGTGAATATTTAATAATTCAAAAACCCCTTCTCCTTAAGGAATTGGCCCAGATGGACACATTGCTTTCAACGAGCCAGGTTCCAGTTTAGTGTCACGCACACGTGTGAAGACACTAAATCAAGAAACAATAACGGCTAATGCAAGATTCTTCAATAATGATATTAATTTGGTTCCCAAGCAAGCTCTGACTGTCGGAGTGGGCACTGTTATGGATGCCAGAGAGGTAGGTCTCGAGGTGCATGTGTTAAAACTTAAAGAAAAAGGTCCCGCTCTTCCTGTTGTTCCAATCATAGTGAAATTTTGGTTTTGCTTCCAGATGTTTTTATGTTACGTTGTGCCAATAAATGACATTTTCACAGGTGCTGATTACCTTCTTCATGAGAATAAGACACAAGTGTTTTCTTGATTTTGCTATGTTGGGATAGAATAACAAAGGGAAGCCTGTAATCTTGTTACTATGAAGTTTAAAACCAATTTTTTAAAAGTTTAATAATGCTGATATGATTAATTTTGTAATCATTACTGTGAAAAGGAATTGTTCTTTTCAAGGCATGTAGCCCATTCTACCACTATTAAGCACTGGAGAGAAAAATAAATATTACTTGTAGAAAGAAATCATGCTAAATTGATGTGGTTTGAACATCTAATCTGTATATCAGAACAAAGTCTGGTGTCAAATTGTGGCACAGTCATCCACCCAAAATTGAAACTGATTTGAAGCGACATGCTGTCTAAATTAATGATTATTTGTATTCTGGCAAGTACCCCTCATACCACATATATTTCCTTGTGTGAGACAGTTATATTTGATAAAAATGCTGGTAATCTTAGTATATCAAAAGTAAATACCTCTTTTGTAATAGATTTTTCTTTGAAACTTTTCAGATATACTAGTATTAGTGTCAAGAAACTGACTTAATTTATGAGGGTTCTTATTAAAAGTATTTGAAACTTCAAGTGCTCTAAGGTATATGGAACAGACATCAAATAGGATATTCCTCTTATTCAAAGATAACAGATCATTGGCAAATTTGAAAGCAAGATTATATCTTAAATCTTTCATTCATATTGTTAAAATTTTTGATTCATGAAAATGTAAATCTTTGCAATATTAGGACTATATTTAGCTCCATCAGAATTCTTATTTTTTTTCTTATCTGCATACCCTTTTCTTAGAATTTCATCATCATTGCCTCCAATGCATTGCGATGCAAAGGGCCTCATAGGATTTATTGGCTAAATACACTAGAGGATAACTAGTTTCTTGCAGTGTGCAGTTTCTAGCTGAGGCCAGTGACCCCTGCCATTGCATATTGGTTTTGAACTAGGATCATCTGCCTGGCACCCAGAGTAAAATCCAAGGAATCAAACTACTAAACTCAACCCTATCCATCATCCCACTGACAATGATTTCCTGTGTTCATCCTGAATAAGACCAAAATTTTCGATTGTGTATCTAGCCTTTACCTAAGACATGTCATAATTTTGATTGCGTATCTAGCCTTTACCTAAAGACATGTCAATCTACAAGGCAGCAGGTGTCTGTACCCTGTGTCATCCTCATCCATCTCATTGTCATGGAAGACACTGTTACAGATGTTTTGCTGGAGAAGGGCACTTAGCTGAATGACAGGTCTTAACCGGAAGGCTTTGGCAAGTACGGTGGAGCATAAAAAATGGCGAATAAGCTCAAAATAATTAGAAAATCAAAGCACTTAAGAAGCATGTTGGTCATATGGAAAAATCCACAAAACATAAGTGAACAGGAACACCTCTTATTACACTGAAAATTATTAGTAACAGAATGAATATATTTCACTGCACTAAATACTAATTTATATGTAAAATTTGATACTATGACAGGCAGTAATAGGCATAGTTGATGCAATAATTCTAAACAAAAAATACCCAAAAAATACAAGTAATGCAACAATACAGAAAGAGCCTACCTATGTGTAAAAGAGTAGATTGATAATGCTAGGATAAATATAAAGGCAAGCAGTCAAAAAAATACAATATGAAATCACCACTGCTGTAAATCAAAATGGAAAAGAAAGTGGTACTGCAAATGAGAAGTCTTTCAAGCTCTTTACCAGCTAATAGTTGTGAAAAAGGGCTGAAATAAATAGTGACTGAGAAAAAAATAAGTGCTGATAGCAATCCCCTGTGAAGGAAACACCTGGGAGCAGTGAATAAGGTGGTTCACAAAAAGTGAGGAGGTGATTGAGGCATTCCTGTGGATGAAAAAAGGGCGGGCTTAGTGAGATTAGCTACTATCTGATGGACAGAAGACTGATACTTGAGGACATTTGGGACAAGGGGCTGAGATGAAAGACGCTGCTGTTTCTAGTTTCCAGAAAGAAATCTTAATTGTTGAATAGACTCAACATTCAATAGTCTGCCTCTTTAAGATTACACTATCACTTTTCTTTTATCGAAAACTTGTACTTTTAGTGATGTCTGAAAACAGAAATTTAGTCCTCAGATGTATCACCTGGCTGTTTAACCCTTAGTGGACGGATTGAGCTTTAGTGTGAAGTAAAACAGGTTTGGGGAGGTGGACGGATTGTGCTTCAGTATGAAGCAGAATTACGCACCACTGTTGTGGTAATAATGATTCGAAACAAAGGTGCCAATACTTCTATATGCTATAAATTCACTAATGGCAACTTTTATACAGACGTGAGAGTTAGGCCAGTATCAGTAATGCTTATGACTTCAAGGGGGAAGGTACTGTCTCTCTCTCTCGAGAGAGAGTCTTTTTGTAAATTTGCTTGTAAATATACGAAGGGGTTGCTGTCATTTTTTTTTTTTTTTGTCTTTTACGATAGTAT
Source organism: Macrobrachium rosenbergii (assembly GCF_040412425.1). Lineage (NCBI taxonomy): Eukaryota > Metazoa > Arthropoda > Malacostraca > Decapoda > Palaemonidae > Macrobrachium > Macrobrachium rosenbergii. The sequence continues at coordinate 16,893,371 of NC_089747.1, forward strand.
GTCGGTTGTAAATGTAATTTTACAAAGAAATATTAGAAAAAGCATGTAAAAGTAAAAAAAAAATTTACTGAATCTTCCTTGTAAACTTACGTGAATATTTTACAACAAATATGCAAAAAATTTGTTACTGCTTTTATTTCTTATCTGTTTTGATATTGTGTGAGCAGTAATAATAATTTTACAAAATCCAAAAAACTTATTTATTAGAAAAACATATATAAGTTGGTAAAATTTACGATTGTCTTGTAAATGAGGGCCCACAAGGGGTTGTAAATAGTCATTTTCAACTTCTCGCTGAAGGTAGGGAAAATTTTTAGAATTTTTCATTTATACCATGTGAATGTACGTGTCATTCTCTTTCCATTGATGTGATTTTTTTTATTTTGCCAACCTCAAAGTTTCCCCGGTCTGGGGTGCTGCACATTGATAAATTATGCTGTCCCTTAAGGGTTAATGTTTACAGATGGCTATGAACAGTATACTGTATTGTGAAACTTTAAAGGGAGTTTTAAAAGTTATTGACACTTAACATTTATTTGAAATATCAGTAGGATGTATTGTGAATGTGTACAGTACCTAGGCAGTAAGGAATGGGTGCTTGTATTTTTAACCAAATTCTACTGACAGGCTTATGTGTACATGTACTTGTTTGATTGTTTTAAATACTGAAGAATAAGTTGCTGTTCTAATGCAACAGGTGATGGTACTGATCACAGGCTCCCACAAAGCCTATGCACTCCACATGGCCATTGAGGAAGGTGTCAACCACATGTGGACTGTGTCTGCTTTCCAGCAGCATCCCAGAACTATTATGTTATGCGACGAAGATGCAACACTTGAATTGAAAGTAAAGACTGTCAAGTACTTTAAGGTAAGTTCTGAATCTTTTGAAAAAGTTGATGTCCTCTCTTTAATTATCTGTGTACTTAATTATATATTCTATCATTTTACCCCATACACCCTTCTTTCATCATAGAAAATAAGAATAATCAGAATTGTCAACCATCAATATGAGTGTTGATTTTTGTATTCATTTGTAAGAAAATTGTTCTGTACATTGGTGAAAATTATGAAATTATCTGTATAGTTCATGGAATTCAAAGATTGTGGTAGTTTATATAAATTTTGTTCTTAATTCTATTTGGATATATAGCTTTTTAATTTAAGAGAGTCATGCATGATTTGTGGTAAATAGAGTCAGTGTTTTTTCATATAGGTTGTTGGAATAGTGTTTAGCAATCTCGTAATGTCTTTACTGTAGCTATTGTTCTTAACTTGTATGCTGCATGAAAAGATGTTTGTCATGATGGGACCAGCTATACATGCAAGGTGGTTTGAAACTTGATATTATATTGGGAGGCCACACTGCTATTAGGCTTTCATCAAGAAAGGACAAGAATCATTGACCATGGACACTAACAATTTCATGTTTTGTTTAAAGAAACCACAGGTGGATTTTGTGGCACAAGCCTTGCTGTTTTACATAAATCTCCAGCAACTAATCATTTTGTTGCTATCATCTTGTTTACTTTATGCAGTGGTTGTTGATAAGTAGACAGTCTTTAAAAATAATTTTGAAAAGAATGCTACTTGAGGTTTTCTTGAAAGTTTAAGCTTCTAAAGAATGCTACTTGAGGTTCTCTTGAAAATTTAAGCTTATTTTTCTCAGCTGATATTTGTAAGTTGATACACTTGTATAAAGTCTTATGCATGAATTACATAATTCTCATATGCTGTATAAATTTTTATAACTAATGCTAGAGCCATATCACTAATTGCTTTCTCTGAACTTCTGATCTATACAGAATGCCCAATTAATCTTCCTCTAGTAAGATTAATTTTCTATCGTCTGAACGACAGAGTAAGTGCTTTTCACTTGTGCGCTGGCTTGAGAATACTCTCAAAATACAATATCTCCTCTTCAGTGAGAGCTGTAATTACAAGGTATATCGTATCATCCGCTTTAGACCTTTGTAAATGGTCTATATTTAATCTGTTTTACAAATCACCTGTAATCTCGCAGCTTGGTAAGAAATATAAAAAACCTTTGTCTCCAAGTGTTGAAACTTCAGTTGGTTTATCTTTTTTTCCTGAGTCGGTTTGAGAGTACAGTACTCTGATTTAGTACTAGAGTGGGAATGCCCTAGCCATTACCTTTCTACTTTTATCGTTTGTTAGTTAATGCTGTTGAATTATTCAACAACCATACTGTTAATGGAATAGGTTGACAAATTGTGTTACAGACAGTGGTAAATGATTTACCTATGTAAGGAACATTAGGAAGACTGAATATCCTTGTGAAGAGAGATCAGGAGAAAAGGAATTTTTCAACTATTCTTGTGCATGGTAAGAGAGAGGGGAGAGTAATTTTCTACATATGTTGCTCTTGTCATCATTAGCATGGTCATGTACAAAGCCGTTTGTGTACTCTGTCCAATCAGATCTCATTTGATGATATTGCATTGATGAGTATTGTAATTTTTGGTTGGGCTAGCAACTTGAGGACCTTGTAATATTTTGTGGGATGTTCAGATTTTTTTCAACTTGAGGCTTACATTGGTGATTGGATGCCATAACAAAAGATGTCTAGTTCTGTGTAGGGTTTCTGCTGTATTCCATACCTTTCATTCCAAAAAGAAAGATTTAGGGAATTTTGTGGATGCTGTTGAATTTTCTTGTTTATATTGTCTTGTTCCTTTCTTTCGTGGTGAAATCGCATTCTTATGTTTATGAAGCGCAATATTTTTTCACATTTTCAGAGCTGTCAGTTAAACGTGATTTAATATTTGTTTTGAGCTTAAAGAAATGTGGCTTATATGTGGGAACTTTCTTAAGGCCATAATCTGGTATAAATTGTAAAAGCTTAGCAGCCAGTTTGTGTCTTGAAGCTGGAACAGTAATTAGTGCAGTTGAATGCAGTTCTAATTATCACAGATACTCTTCTTTATCTTGATGTGTCATTATTATCGTAAAACAGTTTGTCAAACAATTTGTGAAGGCATAACATCGAGTATTGTTGCAGTATATCTCTCTGCCGACGGGGGTGTTACCACTTCATGTTTCATATTCAGTGGGATGTCAGAAATCTTAAATGCAAATTCTCATAACTCCAAAATTAGGTTTTTAAATACAAATCTATCAGTCATAATAAGCCAACATTTGCAGATTTGAATGTCTCCATATGCTATTTTCATTTATATTTTTATTGTATTTTCTCATTTTTTATTTTTACAACCCAAAAGATAAACGAAATTGTGTGCATAGGGTACGTACGCACACTCATTTGCTGGCATCGGTGAATTTGGTATGGCTTGTTTTTGTTTGTGTTGTTAGGCTTATGATTTTTAAATTTATGTTTTATACTATTCTCATTTATATTTTTACTGTATTTTATTTTTTTTATTTTCACAACCCAAAAGATAAATAGTCGTGTGCGTAGGGTAAGTACATACACACAAACTCATTCGCTGGTGTCGGTAAACTTGCTACAGATTGTTTTGGTTTGTGTTGTTATGATAATGATTTTTTAAAGTTATATTTTACGTTATTCTCATATTTTTTACTGATTATCTCAATTTTTTTACAACCCAAAAGATAAACGCAATCGGTGAGTGTAGATTATGTACGTACACACACAAGTAGCGCCAACAAACAGTAGTGGCAGGTTGGTGTGGTGACCCAGGAAATTTGTAATTACAGTACATTACTCTGGCGAAAATTAGTGCTGGATTATTTTGTGTAACCAAATTAGCAACTGCCAGATTATTGATTGAACCAGATTAGCGATTGCTAGATTAGTGATGGTTGACCTTTATTATTTTTTTATTTTATTTTTATTTTATTTTAAATTATACATTAGGGGATTTTGATAGTAACACTGTTAACACACTTTTGCTGCACTGTTTAGTCCAATTAAGAAATTTCATTTCACAGTGTAGATACTTAAGAAAGTTCACTTTAAAAATTTAAGCGCAAAAGGAACTCCCCAGCTGATGAACAGGATAGGATCATAGTAGCTGTTTGATCTTAAAACAGTGATAATGTAACTTTTAAAAACTGTGTAGTAATTATTATTGTTGCATAGATGGTGACTGGACATTCATACAACTCATTCCTAATGTAACCAAGAAAAAAATGAAGTTTAACAGAAGTGATAGATAACCCCCCCCCCCTAAGAAGGATGGATGATTACTGGAACTGAGAAATGGCAGGTGAAGGGATAATTTAAACTCCTTAGAACTGAGGAAAAGCATTGTTGCTTGACTAAATGAATATGAGGAAAGCTGATTTCCACAATGCTGTATACAAGAGCATTTTAAAGAAAATTTTGTAAGTGGGGTCACTGATTACTTGAAGGGCATTAGATGGAATCCTTTTAAGTGAGAAGGCAGCATTCTCTTTTAGGAAAAGTAAGAGCTTTTAAGTAAGAAAATAATTATTATTATTATTATATAGTTTAACAAAGCAACCTTGAAAGTTACAAGGTGGACATGTAGGTGGATAAGACAAATAGGGAACAAACAAAGTAAGAGGCAAGCAAAATGAAGTTGGGCCTAGGAAGGCACATTGTAGGCAGTAATCTTTATGGGAATTAAAAAAAACTGTCAGATGTAAATGGTCTTATCATCAAGATCTCCTTGTGAAGATATGTAAATATTGGATGAAGTTAAGTTTACTGTGTATGTTAGATTTTATTATTTTTATGAGGTGACCATTGACTGGAATATTTTTTGAAAAACCTTGTGATGTCCCCAAAATAAAATATGACAAGACAACATTACAACAATTAAATAGATATAGAGAAAGAATTTAATAATTAATGATGTCCCAGAAGTAAAACATGACCTTACAACACTTCAACACAAGAGTTTTTTGTGGATTTATATCAAGTGTGGACATTTCTAGTGAAGGGTTACTTTCAGATTCAGATATGAAAAACCTTTTCCAAAGATCTCTCTATGATGTTGCTCATCCTAAGACAGATGAACGTACCTGCTCCAACAGTTTAATCTTCCTATCAGTGAGCAGTTACTGTATTTATAAAAGTAAAGGTTTCCAAATGAATGTGTGATTTAATTTTTGTGTGATTTGCTTAAAATTATTCTATTATATCTTCGTCATGATTTTTCATTTGGGTTAATGGTATCTGTGATAATTAGGCAGTTTTGAAAGCATTTCTAGGATGATTGTTGGAATATATATCACATAAACTTGACCAGTTGCTTATCCGATATCATGATTATCCAATTTTTAAATAATTTGTCATGTATTATATGTGAAGTGATGAGGCTCTGCTGGAGAGGTGGATGTTTACATTGTTGGTGCTTCTTTTGATTTTTCTACTTTCAAACAAAAATGACATTGCCCGTAAATTGCTATGGGACAGTGTGGTTTCTCACTTTCTTTGATGGGGTTTCCTCTGAATTTAATTCCTTCATTTTTACAGAATCTTCATGACATACATTCTTGCCTGATAGAAGAGGAGCCTTGAAAGGTGATGGTTGCATGACTGTTTGGCTTGGTGCTTGTTAACATTATGCAGACTGTAGGTACATTTTCTCAGATGTATAAAACTTATTTTTTCTCAAATTTATGAACTGCTTTTTTCTCAAATTTAAAAAACTTCTTTCCCTGTTATTTTCCCTTGGTTGATAATCCACAGTTTTTTGTCTTTTCACTCAAGGGTACATTTTTAAAGATTGTCCGAGTTGGCTTAACATTCTTTCTGGTACAGTGTATTTTTAGGAATTCTGATTTTTCAAATACATATAGATGCCTTGTGTATAAAAAAAAATGTGGATTTATCACCAGTTGGTTGAAGTAAAAGCACTGCATATTTCTTGGAAGCAATTACACACATCAGTGAAAATATAAGACGACTGAATTTCAAGTGCTTATTTTTCTTGCTTTGAATGTTTGACAGCTCCTTACAATCCTTACCTATGAATTAAATTATCAGCATGGTCCCCTAAAGTTAGAGCAATTATTGTGTAGTTCAGGTATAATCTGAAAGCAAGCATGATTGTATTGATTATCTATTGAAATAACCTTGCATTGTTAGATTTTATGTTTTTATTTATTCAAGAGTACAATGCCAGTGGCATTGAACAAAAATTCATTAAAAATTGTTGAGCTTGTTTACAATGTAGCTCCCTCTACAAGTTAGAGTAGGATGGCTGCATTAACAGGTAGGGTTGCTATATATATAATTTTCAAACGAGGACTTCTATAAATACTGTGTTTATGGAAAATATTGCTGTTGTTGAATAAGAGGACAAGATGAAGTAAAGGATATCACCTTAAGTTTGGATGATACCATTGTTATCTATTACCTACTGTTCAGAACTGTCTAGGCTTATCTAAATTATACTTGGTGAGCATTACTTTATGTAATTTTTATATACCATACATGTTTAAATCATTATGGAAGTTATACATAGCATCTGCTACCACATTTGCCCTTTGGAGTGCTTTTATAAAGCTTTGAATGGTTTAAAGGGGCCCTGAAAGTTTTTTTTTTTTTTTCACTAACGCAAAGTTTCAGTATACTTTATGCAAGGGGTCCAGAAACAAAACCCTAATGGAGGTAGAGGAGTCTATGTACACTGTTTACAGAATTTGCTTACCTTTGTATATCACATCATATTTCTTTTGAATACTGGTACCTGTTAACATAGTCACTTACATAACCATAATTCAGCATGAAAGCTTTAATATCTGCTATGATATGGTGATGTTCAGTGCCTCTCTTTTTATCATCAATTTTGATGAAATATATTGACTTCTTTTTTATTAGATCAGGTTACCTTTGGCACAGTTATTTTTGAAAACTGTACAGCATAGTAATTGTATGAATTTTGCTTTGCCTCTTACCAAAGCTTGAAACCTTAGTACTTCAGCTTGTTAACATATAGACAGTCTTGTAACAGATATTACAATTTTGAGGACGAAATATAAGTTGTAACTGCAATTTAAAATGTAGGTTTAAATTTTGTTTTATGACTCTGCTTATTTACTGACAGTAATGATGCCTGCAGTTATGAAGTGCATATTAGTCACTGGCTTAATAGTTCTGGGGATGCACTGAAAATTTGCCTGTTTCATGTTTTATCTATTGTACATTGTCTTCAGTTATGTTTCTGTGGCTTGTCAACTGCTTCCTTAAATTTTTACTCTGCTTAATCCACTTTGTGTTTTACTGCTTGGAAAGAGAAAAGGAGTGACTGCATTTGATGGGGACACTATGCAACCATTTTACCTAACTAAACTTACCCTACCCAGTACAGTGTTTCCTAGTGAACATTACCAAGTTAAAATTGTCAACTCTGACAGGGTTGGCCTGAGGTGTTTGATCCCATAAAATTAAATATTGTATCCACCAATCCAAACTATGTAAAAACTTAGTGAATAAAGTCAAAACAGATATTTGAAAAAGTTTTTCTAAGTGCATTGTGCCTTAAAACTACTCATTCAATGTTGATTGAAATGACTGCATACTTTAGTGTTTTATAGTTCATAAGTTACTGTACTTAACACCTATTCCATATAAAAGCCATTCATTAAATGAATTTTCCTAGTTTTCAAGATAGGATAATAGTAGTTTAATTTTGTATTGATGTAAACCCAAAAATTTTTTGTGGATTTCATTTAATTTTATGCCACATAATCCCTCAGGGATTTCTTTCTTACCTAGTTATAGTAGCTATAGATGGCTTTCCCCTATGACATTCATTAAAGTGGTAGGCCCTCGACTTACGGCAGGGGATCCGTTCCAGCTCGGTATTGTAAGTTGATTTCCACCGAAAGTCTGTGTTTTGCCGTTATTGGTGCTTTAACAACGTTTACGGAGCTGTAGCTTGATGTTGCATTAAGTTACAGCACCATAAGCGCCGTTAACTTGATGCCTATTCTTGCCGTTAGCGTCATCAACGGCGCCATAACTTGATGTAACATCGTTACGGCACTGTAAAATGCTGTTAATGACACAGAAAAAGCGCTGTTAGATCGAATCAACCGTAAGTCACTGTCGCCGTAAGTCAGTAACGCACTGTATTTGCGTTCCCCAAATATGCAGTTGATCCTAGATCTCATCACTGTATTCTAGCATGTCTTCTTTAAATAAACCTCGCTTAAATTTATGTCCTCATGACTTCTACATAGAGGCTTCATTCAGTTTGAACTACTTTTGTTGAAGGATGATCAAGATATTGACTTTCAGGTATCTACTGTATTTATAGTAGTTAAGCATTAAAATAATGAAATTGATTTCAGCAGTCAACTGTGAAAAGGACTCAGGAGCAAGTAAGTTTCTGACATGTGTAAAGGGTTTTAGAATTGTTAAAAAGTAATCACAGATGGTACGAAATAATCAGTTGGGTGTTATGAATACTTGTTATAAACTGAATAATAATTGAGATGTATACTGTAAACAGTAACCCCTTCACTCATGAGTTGTTATAAACCAAATAAAAGAGATGTATACTTTATGCAGTAACCCCTTCTCTCATGAGATGATGTGCGGGGTTAGTCTTCTGAGGGTAACAGAGTCTGACAAGTATTAAAGACCCTGTAGTTTAGGCTACACCTACATTTTCAAGTGATCCCACAGCTAGCATTAATCCCGTGTAACTTTTAGCCTAAACTTAACTGTGTCTTATACTTACGCAGTTTTAAAAAGGTAACCCAGCAAAAAACTATGATAACATAGCTGATAAATACAGAAGTGTGATAAAGTGGTATTGTGTGTACTGTATTACCATTCCAGTTGAATTAAATAAGTTATGTGACATTTTTTTTATTCAAGCATTTGCTGAAAGGAGAGAAGTTTTAAGTGTACCCTGTATAAATTTCAAAAGCATATGTAATCATTCGTTTGGCTAATATTTTCATGTCATAAGATAATTTCATTGTTGAGGTCTTAATTCCATTATTTTTTCCTAATTCTGACCTGATAAAATGTGCCCCTTGCAACTGCTAAAACTAAAAGACTTACTTAGCAAGAAACTACAATGCCTTCAGTCTTGTTATTGTATATCAACGAAATCACTTGGCTTGTGGTAATGCGAATTCCTCGATAATATACCAGTATGTACTACAATTGGATTGTTTATTAATAGTAGGTACAACTTTTTAGAAAGTAATTGAGCTTCCTAAACTTTGTTTCTTAGTTGTTTACTATAGAGTCCCTGTTCTCCTAACTCCTTGGGACTTGATATATGCTGGATAATGGAAGAGTTAGATAACTGAGGATCTATATTATACTGTGTATTGTGTATTTTCATCCTACCAATATACTCTTATTAATTAGTATAAGCATCACTGGTCTTTCTTTAATGAAACAATACTGTAATCCCTCTGGTATGTGCACCAATAGGTCCAAGAGTGATGTGGCCACTTTCATGTGAATATTCTAACATAACTAGATTCCTAGCCCCACCTTGCTTAGCTGATGTGAATGCACACAAAGCAAGTAAATCCTACAAAATAAAGTTTGAGATAAACCCATAATTACCTGAATTATCTGAAATTTACCTGCTTTGTGTTATTATATAAACTAACATTACAATACATAAATTTTTATGGCAAGCTGTAAAATAGCATAGCTCTTAAGAGTAAGGATATGCTGTAATACAAAACCTTAAAACTACCCTCTGGCTAGGTAAACATACTGACAGCTTATTCCAACATATACCAGGTCATTAAGATCTATGGAATCTAAAGTAGGACAATATAGAACTGCAATATATAAAGTCCATTAAAATCCTATAGTACTTGAATTGCGCCCATTAATACCTTTCAATTGACTTTTTTAAACTAGAAGCAAACGTAAGTAAACATAATGAACTTACTCATAAATAATTAAAATTCCAATTAGAAGGAAATACCAAATTACGTTAACCTTGGAACTAAGCCATGGCTGAGTAAACAAGCACAATGACTTTGGTACCAAATCATCATTTGAGGTGAAGTGCCAAAGTGCGAGCTACAGAATAATAGTGGAAAATTTACCTTTAGATACATAATTACTTGTAATAAAATTGGTAAGCAGTTTAGAAAATCTGATAACACTTTATCCTATGCTTGTAGGGCTTGCTTTTATAAAGACATATGCAACTTTAAGCTTGCAAAGAAGATAAGAAATTACTTGAAAATTATTTCCTACCTTCCTTATTATACAACTTAAAATTCCACATTTTTTGAAAGAAAGCTCTTAAAACATAAGTTTTCCCCTTTCAGAACCATCACGATTTCATTATTTCCTACCTTCCTTATTGTAAAACCTAAAATTCCACATTGTTTTAAAGAAAGCTCTTAAAACATTGTTTTTCCCTTTCAGAACCATCATGATTTTATTATTTAAGGGGCAAAAGGCCAAATCTTTTTATGCTTTCCTTGCAGAGAGATTATATAGGAGTAGTTTCATCCAAGGTCTTGGAGTTACAAACACCATGCAGTTTCAAGATGAAAGAGAACAGAGGAAATATTTCCTCCAGATATTTATAATGAATAAATCATTTGACCTGATATGAATAAAACAATTGGTGGGTAGTTTTGCTATTCTGAATTTATTCTATGGTTAAAAGGCTTCCATTAAAAAAGTGAGATTTCATATTAGCTTAAAAACTTGGGAGAAATTTTATGTAATTTTTTTTCTTAACCAAATTTGCTCACTTTTTTTTTCAAGAGAAAGCTTTTTACCAATAGATAAACTTAAGAACATTCAGCTTGATTAAATATTAACATGCCAAATATTCTCTCTCTCTCTCTCTCTCTCTCTCTCTCTCTCTCTCTCTCTCTCTCTCTCTCTCTCTCTCTATAAATAAATATTGTAGGCAACTCAGCCTTCTTTGAAGGTGATTTTGTAAATACGGTAATCTCCAGTTTATTGCACTCAACATATTTACATGAATCCACTTGTACAAAAAACCATCTTAAGGTTGAATTACTTGACCATATTTATTTTATCTAAACTTTATACAGTCCAAACATGTTGCGAAGGGAATAAATGGTAATGGAATAAGAGAGAGAGATAGATTAGCAAAGTGACTGTACTTACATTTACACATAATTAAAACATGTTCATTTAAACAAAAGATTACATAATGGAAAAGTGTGAAAACTGATTGAAATAAAAAAAGGAAATCCTGAACAAGAGATTGTTTGCTTAAAGACTTATACATATGGAATTTTTGATTTGAGAGAAAGGAAAACTTGGAAATTACATAAAATTACAATGTACAGTACAGCACTTTGTGTAATTTCAAACTTTTCTTATTAATATGAAATCTCACTTTTTTTTTTTTTTAAAGCTCTTCCCTGTAGGGGGTAGTGCCGTCAATGCAACCCACGTGGTGCACTGTAGGTATTACTTGAGGTTCTTTGCAGCATCCCTTCAGCCCCTAGCTGCAACATCTTGCATTTTATTGTACCTCTGTTCATATTTTCCTTCCTTCTGATTATCCACCCTCTCTAACAATTGTCTCAGTGCAACTGGTCTTTCCTCCTGTTACACTTTTCAAGCCTTCTGTCAATTAACCTTTCAGTACTGAATGACTTAAATTTTCTATATTCTAATTCTAAAAGAAATCTCTTTAGCCTTAGAATAAATTCAGAACATCAAATCCATCCATCAGATTTTGTTTTATTCATATGTATCCAAATATAAATTTTCTCCTTGACATGAGAATGTTTAATATACTGTATATAAAGAAATGGCATTTGACCTTCTTAAGGTGGTAAATATCCCTTATGGTGGTTGGTCCTAGTCTAAATGTAGGGATCTTTGGAATGGGATATGCATATCATAAGCGCTGGACTTTCATCTGTACTCTAAGATAAGGATGAGTCTAATACAGTATTTTCGATTACCTAGAGCTGACTATTGCAAAGGGCAATGTGAAAAAGATAGATTTTATTGATACAATTTGGAACAACAACTATGAACAAAACTCTATGCCTTGAAAAATGGATGTTCTCTGCAGTCACATGATGATGAACATAGTCTTGTACTTCTGAAGGTGCCAATCATCATGATATCACTTGGTTCTTAGATATAAAAAACCACTCTTAGTCCCATTTGTCAGTAGCGTGAAAAGATTTTGGAGCTCCTTTCATTACCGGGTCAGCTAAGAGAGCTACTACTGTATTTAGCTCCATGTTTTTTTACCAGCTTATTGCAACTAGTACAATCAGAATTTGGAATTTTCTGCTACATTGCTTACTTTGCTTAGTGGATCCATGTTATTACCCTCTATATATTCTGTCATGGGGGGTGGAGTATCTCGCCTGAACCCCTCGGCAATGGGATGAGTTAAGTGGGCAAAGTTGCATATTTTTTTGTTGGAAATACTATAGGAATAAAATAACTATTCTGGGTGGGCAGTATAGGAATAAAACAATTATTCCGGGTGGGCAATATAGGAATAAAACGATTACTCCGAGTGGGCAATATAGGAATAAATTTATGATTATTAACTGTTCATCAAGAACCCAATGTAGGTATAAGCCTCGCAGGTAAGTTGCAGTAAAGATGTTTACCATGAATTGTAAACTGACTGAAATGACTGGAAATATTTCATTTCTATCACAATGGAGATCAGCAGATCTCAAAATTGTTCTTAACTACATCATTTCAGGTATCAAACCCTAAATTTTACAGTTTTTTTTATGTAGCAGTGTTACCAGTGTTGTTCACCCTCTCCTCTTCAAATAGCCTTTAATATACTTGCATCTATGTATGTACGTATTTTATGTGTTAGAAAAGTGTATAATAATTTTTATGAACAATATTATGTAGATTTCATTGTTTTTTTACTATATCAGTACAGTAGCTGGTCTGTTGCAGTGTTCTGTATATTGACTTTAAACAGTATACAGTACTTGGACTTCAAACGTGAGCTGTAAGTGAAGTCCTCATGATTATGAAATGCAAGTACAGTACTGTAATTTAAGAACTGTTAAAAAATGTTGAAGGATTTCTAAAAATAAATCTAACATTTACTCATTGCTTTATTGCAGGACTTGCAGAATGTACACTCAAAACTGATTGATGACCCCATGATGGCACGGTTCTCATAATTTAAGACAAAAGAAGATATTCAACTTTGCCACTGCTTGTATGAGTTTTGTATTGGTGAAGGGAATGCAAATTTGGTGAAGGGTGTTCTTGTTACTTTATTTTACTCAGTCACTGAATTTACAAAGAATTATTACCACTAATATAGTCATTATGGTGCTTTTATTACCAAATGGAAGAGTTTTTAGATATGGATGAAGTTTTGTTTTGCTCTTGTTTTCAGTAAGTGGTACACTAGGTTTGGCAGTGATGGAGTTTGAAAACTTGAATGGAAGTGCAGTGAATGGCTATTGCTCTTGCACATGTTTACTGTTTTGTTTAAAACTTTCATTGGTATTTTCATTCATATTATTTTGTAATAGAAGATGGATATTTGTGATATGTGACAGTTCATCTCTGTGTCCAGTGAGAACAGGAAAGTTATGAGTACCCACATCACTGAGGGAATGATTGTGATATAGCTACTTATGTGTAACAGATCTCATGATTATTTGCTAAAAATGGAATCTCTCGGGAATAGTCTCATATCTCTCAATTCCTTGTGCGAGTCACCTAAGAATCATGCTATGGGGTCAAGTTTCTCAAAATTTTGTAACTTCAGATATACACATTACTTTTCAAGTCTTCTAATACTGTTCCAGATGTAAGATAGGCGTGCTAAAGGGCTTGACATTTTGTAAGGATCATTAAGCGTACTTATCGTGGCATTAGAACGGGTGGTGTTTTTCACTTGTTAGTGACTAGTTTAAGTTTTATTTGTGGCATTATTTGTAATTTTTTAATAATGGTCAATCATTATTGTGCAATAGCATTCATTAGTATGGTTCAGTTTATTCATTATATACAGTGACACAATATACTGTTTTTTACTAGCCTTGGAAGAACCTGTTACAACTACAGTACAGTTCCCCATAAACTATTAGAATAATCTTTAGTACACCAAAAGAATTTTTTATACTTTTGCAACCTTGTGATACCAAAAAAGATCATATTTTAAGGATTTATATGCAACCATGCTGAAACTTGAACATTCTCTCTGCAGTCTACCCATGTATCTCATCAAATTTCTCTGATGTATAAGTAGATTAACCAGGCCACTGAGCTCATGCTCTCTCAGGGCTGGCCAGAAAGGTATGTCTGTACTAATGATAAGTTTAGATTTTTTTAAATTCTCAGAACTGCAGTGAGTTAAGCAACCTGCCATGCACATGCTGAGTCTAACTAATTAAATATTAAAATTATCCAAATGTTTGCAATATCACTTCTTTCCTTTTCTCAATGTTTCTCAATTTTTCCTTATTCATTGTATTTGTCTGTGATATTTGTAGTGATATTTGTGATTAGTTGAAAAATTTAATCCAGTCCCCTTCATTTATGTAAATTCTATATATTTAGATTTGGAAAGTTAATTTTTTCAAGTTTTTTGTTCTGGAAGTGATGGTAATGGATACTGGATGCGGTTTGTTATATCTAGACAGTTTGCTTGCCTTGGAAAAGTAGTAGGACTAGTAAGTTTAATACTATTTTTGTATAATGTATACTAAAAAATGTTCATACTGATATTCTAGTCCTAAAACATGAACTGTCCAATGGTGTAGATTTTTTAAGGTTTGTATTCCCTCTTCCAAAATGTTCTTGTATGTATAGTTTAATGGAGCACAGTCCTTTACAGTGTTTACTGATGTACAACTGGAAAATTTTTGAGTAATAATGTATGTGTAGTATATATATTTTTAATGCTTGCAGAATGTCAGCATAAGATCAGATAATTATTTGACATAACTGTTAGATATTTTTTAAAATTTTTGTACTCTGTTTTAACATAATTCCTCAAAAGAAAAGAATACTCAGACATATTTTGGAGTTCAGGCACAAAGTGCAGAGGGCAGAGGAGAGAAAAGTTCACATGTCACCTCATAAAGGTTCATGTAATAGCTGACAAAAAAATGTTCATGATGGTGATTATGAAGATGTATGTATTTCAGATGTGAATAGTCAAAGGAACTGAAATTAATACAGCTGTTGGCATTAAGAGATAAGAAGTTAAAGGGAAGAGTCAGTAGCTAACCTTAATTTTTTTTTTATTAGAATTGATGTAAAATTTTAAGGAAAATTTTTACTTCTTCCTTATGTCTGATATATCACACTATGCACCAAAAAGACGCTGATTATATTTTCTCCTTCATATTCAGTTGCAATTCTTAATATAACCTGTATGTACTAAGAATATCTTATGTAGGAGATACCAAATGGTTATGGTTTGTACAACTACAGGTAGTCTTTTCTTTCAGGCCTATTAAGTATATATTCATTTATAATTTTGAAATCTGCAATTTATCCAAAGGCAGAGGTTTTCAGCTCTGATTATATAAAAATTATATTCAATTTTAAGACTTGATTCTGTCTTACATTTTCAGTTGCACAGTTGTTGTAGTAAACATATTCCATTCCAGGTGTGTGTTATTCCAAGTTATCAGGTACAGTAACTGCTATGTCATGCCTTACCATGGTGTATGTTAAAATAAATGTTAATATTTTGTAAGAATAAACACAGTTAAAAAACCTTTTTTATAGTCCTAGCAACGCCACTACAGTATATGTTGTATGACTGTATCTTTGAGAATGTGCATGCTGACACTAATTTGGACTGTATATATCTTTTCTGTGTGACTGGTATTATTCAGATTCAACTTTAGTAAAACCAGCCTCAAAGGGTATGAGTATGTCATAAGATACTATGAAATACACAGAAATTCATGTACATATGATCAAGGAAGATCTGAGGATTTCTTTGTGAGAATCAGTGCAGAATTGCAAATGGACTGATCCTCACAATATAAATAAAACTGATTTTCCCGAGTAAATTAGCTAGGTTTTTTCACCTCTTTATATCAGTTTTTCTCAAATTAGGATATTTAAATTGACTTTGATGCTGAACCATGTGTGGCATTGATTATGATTTTGATTACTCTCAGAACATGAAGGAGGATGAGGTTGAGATAGGAGGGCATGGTGCCTCACCCATAAAATTTAGAGTAATTGAAATGGTCAAGTGAGGTGAAAATCTCGAGTCATACCATATAGTGCTGGGTGTAAGTGCTACAAGATGACCATCATCAAGATGTAAGAGCACTGCTTTTAACTTGGTAAACTCCCTAAGGCTGCTCATAGAAGAGTGGTTCATCCATCCATGAAATGGAACATCATGGCAGGATGCAAGGAAAAAACCTAGACAAAAATTGGTAAATTTTTTTTCTGCTGAAGAGCAATGTACGAATGTTGCCAATTACAAGCCTATTTCCCATAAAATGAATAGGAACCAAGTCTAATATACATCATTAGAAGCATATGAA
Organism: Macrobrachium rosenbergii; assembly: GCF_040412425.1. Taxonomy (NCBI): domain Eukaryota; kingdom Metazoa; phylum Arthropoda; class Malacostraca; order Decapoda; family Palaemonidae; genus Macrobrachium; species Macrobrachium rosenbergii. The sequence continues at coordinate 16,909,799 of NC_089747.1, forward strand.
AAAACATGACCAAAAGAAAAATTCAGACCAAGTCATACCCTGATTCATTTTGACTTGCTTTTGGAAATGAAAAGCATAATTACACAGACTTCATATGAAAACATTTCTTCTTATGAAAAACATTTTAATACCAATGAGTTAATATTCTTAATGAGTTAATATTCTTAACTCTCACAGGATTGGCCCAAATATTTGTTTCTTCATGAATATATCAGATCTTCAAATACTTCCACTCCATAAAAATTAAATACTAGAGTCAATCAAAATTGCTGAAGATTCTGAAAAATTTTTTTTTTTTAAATATTTGTTTCTGATACATAATAAGCATTTTTGATAGTTGCTGGTAGAATGCAGGACAATCACTAAAGACATGTTTGATTTTAAGTGTTGTTCTGCTTTAACAGACTGGTTTACATGGGTTACTCATCAAGTACCTATGGGTCAGATGAGTATGGAAAATTTCTGGGATAGATAATTTTTTACTGTGACATCTAATTTGGAACGAAGAAATCTACAACAGTTGATTTAAAATGTTTCAATTTGCTATTAAAAGCAATGATGAATGAATCACTGAAAAGAACAGGTATACTGTACTAGATGTGGCAGCTGCATTACTGAGTAATGAAATCTGGCTTGTTTCATTAGATGATCTGCAGCAATTCCTTTACCAGGGGAGGGATTAGATCCATCTCCACAGCTTGTGTAATATAGGATTTTAAGTCTTACATGCTCTATTGTATGTTGCTTATAATGTTCAGGGGTATGGGCGTACATATCTGATAGATGGTACAAGAGTGTGCAGACATACTTTTGGTGTAATCCAAGGTCAGGGAAATTCTAATGTGGGCAGAAGTGTTTTGTTTATATTTTTTTACTAAAAAAATATTCTTAGCTCTTAAATTTGAATAATGATAGTTCATTTTTATAAAAAAAAGTCCGATAGAAAACCTCTTTAGTCGGTGAGTCACTTTCTGAATCTTTACTGCCATGTGTGGCTATTAGGTCATGATAGAGAGAGGGGGTTCACCACTTTTGAATTGTACGGATTTTTCTGCGGAAGACTAACAATCCAATGCAAATTCGGGGTTCTTGATTAAATTGAATATAAAGTTTTTAATGCCTAGTCTGATGCTGAACCAATATTTGGCAATGTCCCAGTGATTTGATGATGTTAAGACATCAGAGCCCTGGAAGCCTTGCACCTTAGCTGTTGATTTAACAAATTTGAGTCAGGCCTATTTTAACAGTTACATTTTTTTTTCCTGATATCAAAACCGACTTTAAGATGAAGACTAAAATTATCTGGATTGTGGGAAATTCTGCTCTTGAAACTCTGATGGAGGGTGCAAGTGCACAGCATGCCTCTCCATCCATGGAGCTGGGGTACCCAATGTGGCTAACCAGGGGGAAGCATTTTGTTAACCTTGCCCCCATTGCTGCATTTGATCTCAGTGGACTGATGACCCTTAGGAAGCATATATTCAAGTGGGTCTCCCAGGGCAGCTACCTTTTTAAAGGCAGCTGCTCCTCCCCTTGTAGGGCCCCCTGGAAGGAGGAAACCCAACCTGAATTCATTTTCTCTCCATGTTGTGAATAATAATCCCGAACCTTCAACTTCTAGTGTGCTATTGATTCTCCCTTCAAAATCTCCCAATCTGATAAAAAAAAAAGGTACTGAAATAACTATAATCTTCTGCTGTAGCAAAAGAAAACTAAAAAAAACCTAATTCAGGCAGAATCCAAACATCACTAAATCTAATTCTCTATTTGCAAACAAGAACTGATCATGGTTCATAATGCTGTAGTATAGAATGAAAACTAAATACTGTATCACAACTAAGACTTGACAACTACTGTTAAATAGATATTCAATGAACAAGACTTCGTTCATACAAGAAACAAAAGTGGTTAGTCATTGCAACAACCAAAAATCATTCTGAGAGTTATCTTAGAATACAGTCTGTAGATAACTCAAAAGTTTAAGTAACAAAACATATCACAACGAATAGTGTACAATAAAAATCATAATGCCCAATAATGTAGATGAACCACTTGAATAATTTTTTTTTTGACTAGGCTCATTTAAAAACAATACAATAATGCGCAAGTTTGTGAAATCTATAGTATTCCAAGTATGAAAACTAAAGGAACATCTTTTAAAGTAGCAAAAAAAGGAAAAAAAGGACAGGATATTCCACTGGAAATGAAAATTTTAGTTCAAAATAGAGAAGTAAGGCCAAATATACTTGAACCTTTACAATACAAAAATTGACACTACAGAGAATCACTGATGTGCATACTATGGACCAACTGCCCACACAACAAAGTGGAATTATGATGAACCAACTACATAAACCGTCGTGCAAATCACCTTGCAAAATCTAAAGTGTGCGTGTACTATATCTACAGCACACAACTAAAAATACTAACAGGAATGTTCTTAAGAGGAACTAAATTGAAACTTAAAGTCAGAGGGTTTAATGCTCCTGCAAAAAACACCTACCCACAACCATAACCTAAAAAAAGTAATGAAAAATGAATCATACCAAATCAAATAAAAAAATATATATGATTTTGGAAAAGATAAATCTGACCAAACAAACAATACTGAGGATAAAAAATACTAAAGGTTAGATAAGAAATACAATCCAATAAGAATATTGCATTAAGGACCCAACTCCATATAATAACTACAAGAAACAAACACTAATGACTATAATGAAACTAATCCATCTTTCAAACCATAAAGACAACAAAATATCAAGGAACAAACACAAGGAGTCAATCAACTTCGCCCCCGTAGGGGAAGAGTGCCATCAGTGCACCTCGTGGTGCACTGTAGGCATTACTTAAGATTGCAGCGTCCCCTAGGCCCGTAGCTGCAACCCCTATCACTCCTTTTACTCTACCTCCATTCATACTCTCTTCCTTCCATCTTCCTATCCACCCTCTCCTAACAACTTGTTCATTGTGCAACTGCAAGGTTTTCCTCCCGTTGCACCTTGCAAACCTTTATACTCTCAATCTCCCTTTAAGTAGGGAATGACCTAATACATCCCAGCGCTTGGCCTTTGGCCTAAAATCTATATTCCATTCCATTCCATTCAATCAACTTCACAAAAAAGTAACTAGTCAGTATGAGCCCCACCTTAAAATTATGATAGACCAAAAGAAAAGGGGATCACAGATCAAAATGAATATGCATAGGGAAATGTAATCAACTAATCACCAGTACTCGCTGCAACAAAAGTTCTAGGAATAAACATGATGCAGAAGTACATGATCACACAAGCAGATGTAATACATGATGTACTGAACTCTGCAATGCAACACGAATATAACAAGACTGCCTAATAAACACCACATGAAATCTCATAAAATAAAGAAATAATAAAGAAAAAAGTGACACGAAAACTCGTGAAAAGGAATGCTTGTGTATCAACCACACAGATAAACACTTGTTACAGATAATTCCCAAGAAAAATTCAAATGAAAGACAAATTAAAAATGAAATGGTTAAACCCAAGAATACTAACACAATTACAAAAAATTAAATCTCCAAAGAACCACAAAAATATGACTCGTTATGAAGACAAAGAGTAAAACAGCAAACCTTGGAGAAGTACAATTTCTCTTCATAGACAAGACGACGAAGGCAACTTAGGAATGCAATAGTATTTATGTAATAAGATAACTTTGAATAATACAAATTTAAAATTTTCTACAATCAACAGAATAGAGAAAATGCCTTCACATTCTGCAACTTAATTAATCAACCGATTAAAATTATAATTTAAATAAATCACAAATATTCTGTGCTGTCTGTGGATGTCACACTCTGCCCATCCACCAGAGTAGATACCCTTAAATGGAATACACGAGATGCTCTGCAAACCACAGTAGCGACCATTTTCCTATTATAATTTCACCTCTACAAAGCAATCCCACTAAACATATTCCTCAATAAAATATTTGTAAAGCTTACCGGGAAATATACGAATTACACACACACACACAAATCCCTCCACTTGAATATCTAAGAGACCACAGTGAAATTAACGATTTTATTACAAAAAAAAAAAAAATCAGATAAAGCCATAACCCATTCTAAACCACATCCTGAAATACATAAAGTACTTTGGTGGTCTGAGACTCTCTGAGAATTAATACAAAAACATTCAGTTGATAGAAGATTGGACAGTCTACACAATAGATTCAACAAAACTGATAAATCACAACTTTTACAAGAAGGGAACTTACTAAAGTTTATCACAATATTAATAGAAACTGATACACAAAAACCAATATGAAACACTCCTACAGAAAAATTCTGGGAAAAATTCAGGGAAACACCCCACGTAGTGAGCACCATACGAACAAATTTTGCCATCATGAGCAGCAACAAAACCCTAGATGAACCTATTTCTACAAAAAAAATATATAAAACGACACAAAACTGAGTACATTTTGAAATGATTATATATATATATATATATATATATATATATATATATATATATATATATATATATATATATATATATATATATATATATATATATATATATATATATATAGTACAAGAGGTTTATATCCATTTGTTGCTTACAGATTTGTTCCCCGAAAAATTATGTGAAGCCATAATAACTCCCATTCACAAACCCAATAAGTATTATTAATATTAAACTCCCTCCACTAATACAGTAGAACTACCTTCTCTTTTTGCATGTACCCAGCTGATTGGATGACTGGGCATGGGCAAAAAAAGATAGTTTATTCTAATAATGTACTGGAAAGAATCATAGGTTCTAGTTTAATAAAAACATTTGTAAAAAAAAAAAAACTATCAGTCAATCCATTAATTTCAAAAAGAAAAACTTAGGCAGGAGACCACCCGAAAGATAAACTGATTTGTTAAGTACTGTACTTGACTTCTGACACCAATGAGTGTACTGCACGGTTCTACAACTCCCACCTGTCAATTGTGAACATTTGGTTTCTAACGGCCTATATTTGTTGTACTGTCTCTCGAGCTTATATAAATAGTAAATTTCAACCAACATATATAAATCCTCTGAGAGATGCCACAGATTTACACCTGCGTCTTTCATTTTCCTTTGTGGTAAATTTGCATTTGTAAATCACGAGTCACGCACACACGCACTCACACACATATATACTATATATATATATATATATATATATATATATATATATATATATATATATATATATATATATATATATATATATATATATATATATATGCAAAGAGAAGTCTGAGAAGAGATATGGGATTACACTTCGTGATAGAGAGCAAGAGGAGGAGAAGAAAGTTTAATGGAAGAAGAATGGCAAATATGCATCAAAGCAAAACCGACTTTTGCTTTGGCTTGGGATAGTGGTGGGGCTGATGAAGTGCGTAAATACGGCAGATTTCACTTTGTAATTATCCCATGTTAACAACAGTATATTAGACAGTGTAGAAATATTATCAAAATAACAACCTCAATCATTCTGATATAAAACAATACCATTGCTCTGTCTTGAGCTAATCTACTCAGATTGTAAATGAACAAAATCTTCGGGTTAATGCATAGAATTACGAGACTGATGGCATTTACTGCATTTTATTTCGAAAATGCATAATTTACTGCCCATTTTAAATGAAAAAATAAGTTTCTTCACATAACTACACGCGTCACCTTTGAACATTCAGTAATTCAGTATCATGGCTACTCCAACGGTTAAGTGTTCTTCTCAAAACTATTATCACAAGCAATACTGCCAGACTATGAAATGCATACTAATTATAATTATCGCTAGAAAGTGCTCAAAAGAACCAAATTTAAATCGACTGGTAAATACGAAACATTCTGGAATGGTTTGAAGATCCGAAAAATATTGTCAAACTTACGCAAGTGTAATCTTCTTCCTCCCGACAGTAACCGGATTTTAGGGTCGCTATTAGTAGTCCAACTCTACTTCAACCAGACGATCATTTCTGCCAGAACAATGCTAAAGGTATTTTAATTATAATTTGTTTACAGGTTTTATATTTGGAATAGTTTTGATGCAATTAACTGTGTCCTGTTAAGTAAAATTAGTAAAACATCCATTTACAAATAATTTAGTGAGAAGTACCGGTAGCCTACCTTGGCAACGAACCGGCCTCGTATTCTAGCTAACATATCGCAGGTTTCTAGGAGGTTGCTGTTTGCCTGAGGGGTTATGATATTATTATATGGATCCATGATCCATAGGGGATATCAACTGATGATGCCAGCTAAACAGTATTATTCTGGGAACGATCCTCTGTTAAGTAACGATGCTGGTTGGGTTAGGTTCAGTTAGGCATGGGGTAGGAAAGATGTTTGAACCTCCCCAGAATTTGCTCCCTTGTTGATTTAATTTTCAACGGCCAATGTTTAGACTGATTAGAGATAAGAAAAGAATCCTCCCAGTTTGATATCCAGTTTAAGCAGGCTACTGTACCCTAAATAAATAATACTAATGGTGTGATACACGAATATATGGGTGTCTGACATTCTTTTGGATAGTTAAATATTTACTAATCATTAAATGTGTGAACCCTCTATTTTTCCGCCTGTTTACTACCTTTTATTGTAAGCATTATTGTTTGGTACAAACCATTAGGCTAGTTTCCAAGGGAAAAAATAATTTTGAGGGTGGGGAATTGAAAAGGAAACGACTGAAATCACCAAAACGAATGATAAAAAATGCATTAACCACAAGATGAGCAGTTGGAAAACAGAATGGTTCCATTGTGTTAACATTAACAATCCATAAAATACTTTGTAATTGACTAAGAATTTAAAGTGTAGTTTAACTGATAATTTTTTTATATGATTTTGATGAATATGAAAACTACATCTTTGGCAACTTTTTTTTTTTTTTAAACTCATGGCAACCGCCCCCCACCCAACTTAATGGGAAACAAAGATAGTGAAATGCTGGATTTTCTGCCTTACCTAGCCTCAGGATTTACATCTAACCCGACTGAAACCCAAACCTAACCTGAACTAGGGCCTATAAATTTAAATGGAAATACATGGATGCAACCTATCCTATGCTGTAAATCTGAAACACAGTTCATATATGATTACATACTTTGCCCATTTGTTACCGTCTTCATCAGTACCCCAATAGGAAATGGGCAGCCTCTACTTCATTCCCCCCCACCTTGACTGAAGTTCTAAGACGCTGACTGTCTGGTTTATCTCTGTTACCCCACGTTGTTAAGAAAAAAGCATGGTTTAATGAGATGAACATTTCTGATGCAAACAAATTATCAAATTCTTCAAACTGTAAAAAAAAAATAGCAGAAAAAACATATTTCCCTTAAAAGACATTTAATTAGGATCATGTCAAGATTAGCGAACCCAACATCTCCATGTCAAGAACAATGAACCCAATGATCCCCATGTAAAGAATGGCCAACCCTTTCCGGTCCGAACTCCAATTCCACAAGGGCTACTACTAAACACGGTGAAACAGTTTGTCTATGGCTGCATGCAAACTTACATTTTTGTTTCTACAGGGCGTGGTAGCACTGGTTACAGGCGGAGCTTCAGGCTTAGGCCGAGCTACAGTAGAGAGAGTTATCCGAGAGGGTGGCCGAGCTGTTATATGTGACCTATCTACCTCCCAGGGATCTAAAGTTGCAGAGGAATTAGGGGAAAATGCCATATTTGCTCCTACTGATGTGAGTACCTGTGCAGAGTTATGGGATGTGTTCCAGGTTTTCCAATTCTCAATTGTTCCACATCTGGAAAAACTGCTCAAACATCTCTGCTCTGCCTCAGATTAGTATTTATTTTTCTTATTTTTTTTAAATTGTAGTATTATTCCAAATTAATTTTTTAAACTGTAGTATTATTTCAAAACCTGCTCTTGAAAGTTTTTAATTTAAGTACCCTTGTTTTTCCCTGGCCAGTAACAGATAGGTGCCATACATCAACAAAGTATGTATTGAGAAAGTAAAACTGAGAATTGGCTGTTTTGATCACTTCTTTCCTTCTGTTTTAAGGCTCTACAATTTCTCAAATCTCATTTAATGTAAAATTAAAAATATAAGAAACTGATGATAGTCTGGTCTCATGTATGTCTTTCTCATATCCCATTTATTATTAAATTAAAAATGTAAGATTTTCCTTTCAATCATTGTTCAATACTGTATATGTTGTTTGTAGTGATGATGTGGTATTTATCCCTTTTGAGGGTTTCTCAAACTGTTGAGATTTTGATGATGTGGTATAACCTCTGTCTATGCTTGGTAATTTCTCTGCAGCTGCATCATTATATAGACTTATACCGTTGATGTTACGCTGGTGTATACCCAAACTGACATTAAACAATTTTAACAAATTTTTCTCTAGCTTTTCTTCCAATATGTCAAGTTGAATCATTCAGTAGATGATCCAGTCAACATGAAAATTGTACAGTACATTATTTTACAGTGCAGTGATATATACTTTTGTTACATAATTTCTTTTTCATAGGTATCATCGCCAGCTGATGTAGAAAATGCACTTGGGATGTGCAAGGATAAATTTGGACGACTGGATAGCGTAGTTAATTGTGCTGGTATTGCAGTGGCTGTGAAGACTTACAACCCTAAGAAACAGCTTGCTCATTCCTTGGAAGACTTTGCACGAGTTCAGACAGTAAGTTAAATCTTGAACATTATCAGTTCCATTTTGTTTAAAAATAAAATCTTTCCCTTATAAATATTTTAGGTGCTCAGTACTGCATAATAAAATTCAACGTCAAATCTGAGCCCTGCGACTGAGTTTTGTCTTTAACATGTTTTTTCAGATTCCAAATATTATGATTTATTGTGGTTTAATCTGCCTCGTGTGAATGTTGCTTTCATATTTTTGAGACTTTCTCATTTCCCTTACTGACAGAATTGATATGTAGGCAAGTTTAATACTTACCTCTTCTTTAAATCCTTTCATTCAACAACAAAGTGATTTCATGCTCATTCTCTCATAGGTACTCTTTGTCCACAGTTCAGTTGAGCTGCAGAATTGTGCTTTCTCTTGGGTTATCATTTTAACACATGCTTGAGAACCCATTCTCCCCATTTAATTTTTGGCAGTCCATATCCTCCCTCTGCCAGGCACTGGAATTCTCTCCCAGCTTTTTTTCTGTTCTGTAATCACCCTCCTTTCATTACAAGTGCAAGTGTACTCATTTTACTTTCACATTTTTTGGGGGGGAAGGGGCTTCAGGCCTGGACATGAGGTTTACCTTCCTTTTGGCATTTTCTTTATATATAAAAAGCAAATGTATATTTCATTTTTAAACAATGTGGAAACAAGTCTAAAGGACACTGTATTTTCATAGCCCTGACTTTTACTTTTGACTAGTACTACATTTTTATCTTGTCAATATGCATACTGTATGTATAGTATTTTAATGAGATCTCTGGGTCACATTGTTTGACACACAAAGGTTCTCCATAGGATAACATTAGGTCTTAAATGAGAGTTGAAAGTTCGGCAACTTAAAGTTATATAGCTAAATGAGAAGAGACTGTAAGGAATGAATGAAAAATATGAGGTGTACAGCAGTTTGTCCGTAGCCTAAGAAGGGATGCTGCAAAGAACCTTAAGGGTGCCATACAGTCGACTGTAATGAATGAATGAAAAATACTGGGTGTACAGCAGTTTGTCTGTAGCCTTAGAAGGGATGCTGCAAAGAACCTTTAGGGTGCCACACAGTCACACATGCAAGCAAGATCAAACATTTGAAGTTGAAGTAAGTTGCTGTTCCTCAAGACATGTGTTGCCTGGTCTTAAGTATCTTGTTGAGATAACTGGTTTTGTTTTGATTTGTTTCAAAATGTGTGAAATCTAGACTGCTACAGTGTTGTATGTTGCATGTATTCTACATGTATTATAATTATTTTTATTTGTAGTTTGATTTACCAGTTTTAAAGAGAGTATAAAATCTAGCCAGTAATTTGTATTTTGTCAGTGTTCTACATTTATTATTGTATACAGTAAACCCCCCCCCCCCCATATTCATGGTCTCAGGATTCGGGGCTCACCTATGTGCGGATTTCTCTATGGAACATATATACACGTTATCTGCGGAAAATTCGCCCATTCGCGGTATTTTTCACTGAGAAATGTTCAGTAATTGCTGTATTTTCATATCATTTTCATGACTAAATGCACTTTTTGTGATAAAACTATTAAAATACTGAGGTATAAGCATTTTTAGAGTTTTTTTTTTTGTGTTTGAACTATCAAAATAGGCAGTTCTAAGTGTTTTTAGAGGGGTTTTAAGTATTCGTGGATTTTAGCTTCTTGTGGGGAGGTGTGGTACGCATTCCCCGCGAATACAGGGGGTTTACTGTTTATATTTTCTGGATGTTAAGTTCTGCTCTCCAAGGAAAGTAATATGCAAATGGAATTGTTTTACCTTTCCATGAATTTTGCATCTTAGATGATGAGAGTGGAATTTTAATACAAAAGTCAGGTCCTGTATGAACTATTTGCTCGTGTGAATTGTAGCTATTGTTTTTCCTTCTTACTCACAGGTGAATCTTTGTGGGACGTTTAATGTTATTCGTCTGTCTGTTGGCCTAATGGGTGAAAATGTACCAAATGCAGATGGGCAACGTGGAGTGATTGTAAACACAGCCAGTGTGGCAGCTTTTGATGGCCAAATTGGGCAAGCAGCCTATTCAGCAAGTAAAGGAGGAATTGTTGGGATGACACTTCCCATCGCCAGGGATTTAGCACCTATGGGAATCAGAGTCTGTACGATTGCTCCAGGTGAGAATGTATTTCACTTAATATTTTTTTCTCCTACACCTTGAATCATGAATCTCAAGACAGTACAGTATATATAACTGATAAGATAATAGCAGCTTTATCTTAGGTTATTAGGGTTTAACTTTGTCTGATATTTTTGACGAATTATGATATTTAAGCATAAAAATGTATGTATGAATTTTGCAGTTTTACTTTAGCTAATTATTACTTTTTCAGGTTTGTTCCTAACACCTTTACTTCAGGGTCTACCTGAAAAGGTACAGAACTATTTGGCTTCTACTGTCCCATTTCCTAAGCGTCTTGGAAATCCAGATGAGTATGCTCAGATGGTTCAAGCCATAATAACTAACCCAATGATGAATGGAGAAGTGATACGTGTTGATGGAGCAATTAGGATGCAGCCATAGGGCTTTTGATATGCAAAATATGGAACCCTATAGTTTTGTGAATTTATTTTGTAATCCAGGGGTAAAGTAAAATATTCCAATTTTAGCAGACATATAAACCAGAAATATGAGTACTTCTTGAATCGCACTTTTAAAACCCTTATATTACTCTCTTCTTTTTATGACACTTGAGTATCATATTTTTGCTGTTTTCAACTAAAAGCAGTAAATTGATATTAAATTACTTCCTTAAATACTGTAATCATAAATCTTTGCAAACAATACATTTTACAAAGAATGTCAACATTACTAGGTAAGAAACGTACTGTATTATAATTCACTGTGGTTTTTGTTATTTTTCACAAATAAATTTTGCTTTGGACTGTGGTGCATGAGGTCATGAGTTACTGTATTGGATCTTGTCTCATATTGTTTAGTGAAACTTTTATTTGAAATTATGATTTGCTTCTCAGTATTCCATGTTTTCATGTCTTAAGTATGATACACACAGTTTTCCATGTTTTAAATACTACAGGTATATGTTTTTACTCTGCCTTTGGTATGTTACAGTGAATTAGTGAAGACAGCTAAAGTAACGAAGGTTTACTTAGATACTTGTGAAATAACTCGGGGACTAGATTTTACCTAGCTGTAGGTTTAGATGATGTAGGTAGGGGGTACTGTATGTGGTTAGTAAGGACCATAGGCTGTTCATTGGAATAATGTTACAGTATTTGAGGGGATTTAATTTTTTTTTTTATTATGTTGGATGTAACTTTCTTGGATGGCAAATTAGACAGCATAGTGGTATGTGCAGAGGATTGTCATCTGTTCACAAAAACAGACAGGTTTTCTCTACTCAGGTACAACTGATTATTGTGAGAGCTCTTTGTTGTAAATATCCAAGCTAGTATTGTTTCACAGCAAGATTTTGATGTAAAAGGAGTTATTCATACATCCCCAAAGTAATATTTACAATAACAAAAATGATTAAATTTAATCTATTACCAGTCCTAAATACTGCACACACTGTGTTTTAATAATAATTAACATGTTCAGTTTTGTATAAGTTAAGTGCTTTCTTGAATTGAATTACCAGAGGGTTTTTACATTATTTTTGTAGATAGCTTTCATTGTACCATAACTGCAAGTAATTTCACCCAGTTGTGTCAAACTGAATTTCTAGAATTATATTTTGTATAAATGGAAGGCAAATTTTTCTTGTCTTATTATATTTAACCAAGGTCTTGCATCTTCAGATACTGCTCAGAACTGATTGGCATTTTAGGGTATTCACATTGCTATGATATCATTACAAATGATTTTAACTGGGCCACTTAGTCATATTTCTATAGACCCATATAGTGGCTAGAAGCGTTTGTTAAGTCAGAGTTGGAAAGTGGAAAAAGCGTTGAAGAAGTGGGACATATGCAAGAAGAGAACAAGAGGAACTACTGGAAAATAAAGGAAGGAAGCAATATAGCTAGAGCTGAAGGTTCATAGAAGACACTTGAGTACTGCCTACAGTGTACTGTGTAAAGCGCACTGCAAGTAGTACTAACACCCCATGAGGGACGAGAGTTGTGAGGATGTATGTCCAACATATGAATGCTACAAAATTATCAGAGTCAATCTATGAGGTCCGGTTCTTTGGAACTCATATATAGCTGAAACCCATGAATGTCTTTTCTTGGCAACTATTTGTAACTGAAGCCCCCTTCATTTGAAAAATATGAATCAAATATCCTTTTGTTTACATGGATTATTATAATCAGTACTGAGTAAACAATCTTAATTCTCATGGGGCTTGCCCAGAGGATTTGTTCTTGATGAACTATATTAGATATTTAATATATTGCAACTCCTTAAAAATGTAAAAACTGGATAAACTGAAAATGTTGAAGATTCTGACAAGAACTTATTTTCGAGATTTGTTTCCAATAATAGATATACAGTATGTTGACTGAAAGTTGGACAATCACTGAGGACATGCTTGGTTGAAAGTGTTGCTTTGCATTCATGACTGGGTGTTTTGGGTTATTTATTAAACACCCCTGGTTTAGATGAGTGTGACCTATTCAAAGAGAAAATACCACCACTTCAATGTGGCACTTTTTTGGGGTGAAAAACACAAATCAACAGCTGATTTCATGTTTTAATTTGTTGTCAAATTCAGTGTTCCATTGTTTCATTCCTTTTACTATATCTCCCATTTACTAATAATGAGTTTTAAATATACTGTAGTAACAAATAACAGGAACAGGTATATTTGATCTAGTCATAGAGATAGTAGCTTTGGCAGTTACATTAGCATCCTCATTTCCTTAAATGCCTACCTGAGCAAAGACCCAACATTATGAAACTTTCATGTTGGCTTCATATATTATGGAATGAAAATTTAATTTGTGGATCAAATTCTGAAAGGTTACTTCAGGATTTTAGTCACTGAAAATTACAAATTTCTACGATGGCATGTTTTTAATAATCATAGCTGAGGACTATTCACCTGCAAAAACATGCATACCAGGTAAAGAAAACTAGCAGAAAATCTTACACCACAGGAAGGTTAATACTCAACTACATAGTGTTCGCAGTGTGGGCCTTTACATCTAAGATGTTCTTTTGTATGCTGCTTATGATGTTCAGGGGTACATGTTTAAGCATAAAGTTTGGAGAGATAAAGTATTTACTGACAGAAATGTTATGCTATAATTGGGAATGATTGTGCATAATTATCTATAAAAATGTTCCTCTTGACCATAAAGCTCTCTCTATTGAACTGTGTATGGTACTGAGTCACAATGGAAAGAGAGAGTAGAGAGCAGATTCTGTTCTTCATTGTGAAATGATTATAAGCTTTTCAATGTTGAGCCATACACATTTTACCTTAAATTATCTTATTGTTTATGTATATTACAGTTTCTCAGTTGTCTTCCCCTTCTTGTGATGATTTGGCATTAATATATGATATTGATGGCATATATGATATCATTAGCATTATGTTTACAGTCTGTAAACAAACTGTAAACATAATGCTAATGATTCATAACCTCTGAGAAGATCTATTTCTCCAAGGTGTGTTTCTGTCTCCTGGAATGTTATAGATTTCAGTCTTGAACATTATTGTACATCTTTTTTTCAGGTCTAAGATATTTTTTTCAACTGGTTCATCTTTATCATTGGGAAACATGATTGTTTTCTGTACACTGTTCAGTTTGTGTCTTGTTTCATTACTTTCACTTCTCAGTTATCTACCAACTGTATTGCAAGGTAACTCAAAATATTGATTTTTGATAACTGCTTTGATCAACCATGTTTTGTTTTTTGTCTAAAAGGTCACTTCAGCTCTTGAATGTCTATTCAACAGGTAGATTTCAAGTCTTAGTGATGATGTTTGGTGTTCACTGTCTAGCATTTAGAACTTTTGCCAATTCTCTCTTCCAAACAAAGAATCAAATTAGGTCAAGGTTGGAGCCTGTCTTAATTGAGTTTTTCTTTTTGTCTTTGACACCTCAAAACGTTTTAATATTACATGTATTTCTATTTGTTTTTTACCTGACTGGAAGAACTTAAAGGGAGAATCAAGGCCAAGCCAGATGTTGCAAGGTGAGGATTCATATCTAAAATGCAATGGGTTCCTTCTGTACAGGGGGAGCCCTACAAGGGGAGGAGCAATGTTGCTACCTATGAAAAGGCAGCAGCCCTGGGAGACCCACCTGAATATACATTACTTTCAGTGCCTTAAGGATAATCAGTCTGTTGAGATCAGACCCAGAACTGAGGGCAAAATCTGCTCAGCCACATCAGGTATTCTAATTTTGCGGGTAGAGAGAGGCACCCCATCCAACTCCTCCCTAAATCAAAGTTTCAGAAGTATAATTTTGCATAATCAAAATAATTTTAGTCTTTATTATAAAATCAGTTTTGATAGGAGGCAAAAAAATTAAACTATTACCTACTAAGAAAGGAAAAAAAGCCTAACTACAATCTGTTAAATTGGCAACTGAGATATATGGCTTCCCTAGTTTTGATGTTTAATGTCAACAAGACACTGGGACATGACCTCTCAGTGCCATCCTCTAAGTCCCCAAAGATGGCAACTGTGTAAAGATCAGGGGAGTCCCCATCTTTCTCCGGAGAAAGTTGGCTGTTTCTAATTTTAGGCTTCTAATAATGTCAGTAAAAAGAAACCAAGCATACCCACTCATGCTGAAATTTCATCAAACCAAATGAAATACATTTTCCTTGAATAGATGACTGATGACAACAGTTACCTGACAAGGCATTCAAATTCCTAGATTCTCCAAATATGAAGGCAAGCTTGATGACTTTTAGTCTTTACCCAAGAGCATGCAAATGCTGCAAACACACAACATCACCAAATATGAAGTGCAACCCACACCACATTTTACTCATATATTTATTAACAACATTCTAGTGTTCACTGTCATGGAGGTTACTATAAAAACAGGAGATACACAAGTAACAAAGGTGAAGAAAGGTCAGTATTACTGATGATGTATTCAATCCTAGAACCAAGTCTCAAATAAATTTCTGGAAATTAAAGGGTATGACTCAGTAAATTGAACAACCATCTAATATACGGTACACTCTTGAGGTAAAGATGTCGCCTCAATTTCAAGCTCTATAAAAACAAACTAATCATACATTGGCCCCCAAAAATTATGCCTTTGCAGTCTTCCACATGAAGGAGAAAGAAAATTTTTACCTTCTTTCACAAGTTTGTACTTCTTAAATATCAGTGGAGAAGGAAGAGATTACATAAAGAGAAAGACATACTATACATAAAATTGATTTCAGTACTTACCCTTTTGCCTGCCCTGTTCATGAAATTTCAAGTATCCTCTAAATGCTGCAATGTAATTTCTAGATCAAGCACCCCTGCCTCCCATTCAGTCCTATGTACATGTAATGAGTAACTCAATTAATAATGTATTATTACTCTAATAAGTGAGAAATACAATTATATATTCTGTCAATCATATTTTTCCAAGTTATGCAGTTAGTAGGGATAGCCTTAATTAAAAAAAAATAAATTGAAGGTCAATATATCAAGCCATATTCATTCTATGAAATTATCCTTAATGCACCTAGGTTTATCAGAGTCATACAACAGTTAATTAAAAAAATTTGTGCTTCAAATCATATGCTTCTATTACTGGTGTTCATTAAAAAAGCTAAAAGAGTGACAAAAACGCATTTAACAAAAATATAACATGTTTAAAGCCATTACACAAAAATAACAGAATTCTGAGACTTTTACTTCACTGAGATATCTCAGGAATCCTTTTGTAGCCTAATGTAAAAAAAAAAAAAAAGGGAGAAATGAAGATTTTGAAAAATAAAAACGGGAAAAATTGAAGATTTTGTTGGTGATACAGTACTGTATTTAACCTTTATTAACAATTACTGGGGTATATAATTGCAATATGATTTCCAAAGGCAATCTGCTTTTTTCTAAGGCTATCCACATTATGTCAGCTGAACAAATAAGAGAGCAATTGCTAACTTATCCTGAACACCATCAGAGTGAAATGTAAGAGAAGTCAGTCTTGGTTCTAAAGCAAAGAACCACCGCACGGTTTTGTAATCAAAAGTCGCAATGAAATTTAGTCAAACCAAATTATATTCTTTTTTAAAATAAAAAATTTTCTATGAAACCTGGTTACAAAGCTCTACACAATGAAATGATTGAAAACCTTTCTGATGATATTTACAAAACTTGGATTGAATCCTGAAAAACATTAACTAGAATCGCTTTTTTTGGAATGGAGTTGTGTCACTGGACCCCTTGTTATAAAACTGGACCTCTAATGAAGAGAAAGGCTTTTCTATTAAATTTACAATATCACATACGAAGAAAGCTACCATTTTTTACCAAACACAAAGAAAAGAATTTAATAACAACTGATATTCTAGGACAGCCCAGTTATTTAAAGAAAAATGAAAAAGCAGGATTATATATATCAGTGCAGTACCAATATTTCAAAGGTAATAAGGTAAAAGTTTAGCTTTCCTTGGGAACTGTATGCACCACTATGAGTAAATTACTATACCCTAGATAAATTAATTCAATACAACGTACAGACAAATTTTAAACATCCTAATCATTATAGAGCAAATTTTACCATATAACACTGAATAATATAATATTTGTAAGAAGGTGGGCCAAATTGCTCTGAAAGTATCTTCCATTCACCCATGCAAAATAAAAGTATTACAGGTATCAGTTAATTATTCTTGTTTATCAACAGTAACACAAATGGCAAGATCTTCTGCATGATATTTTCAATACGTTATAATCTAAATGTGCAGATGTCCCTTGCTATCCATTGTGAATGGGTTCTAATCCCCAGCAGTAATGTGGTAAATTACACATCATGACAGTGAATTTCACATATGATACGATTTTTCTTCAATACTCATATTACAGTATAGTGTACAATTTTTTTCAATATGCAAATGACAGCATTAAAATGAATTAACAAAGGAAACAGTACCGCATGGATGTAACAACAACAAAGTAAGTGATGACAACTAACACACACTGTACATGAGTGATTTCAGTACTTTAACTATCCTACTGTACCACATTATTTACCTATGTAATTAAAACTTTATATTATTAGCCCAGAGTAGTAATAAATCTTACTGGTGTAGACAAGAACAATCATGACAATCATTAACATCTGGGTAGTATAAATAAAACAAAAATACAGTACAGTAAAAGCTATAATCAAATCTATTTCTTGCTCTCACCCTTCTTTAATAATTTTCTGATGAGTATTATTTTCCCTGAATGAGTGAAGCAAAATGAATGAGGTAGGCATGGTGCTACAGTTTTGGCTATAAATCTCCTAATAATACAATATGTAAGGTGGTTAATCTCTTAGAGAGAGCTTGGAACACCCAACAATGAAGAACTTCTTTCTGGAAATTCTGGAATGTCAGGAGCAGATGTTGGTGGTGTTCTTTTTTCAAAGCATTGTGAAAGTTGTTTCTTACACTTTTTGATTCTTCAAAATGGCGCTGAAGGGAATGTCCAACTTTGGTTATCATGTGGGTGCCTGTTATGCTTCATTCCATTCAGGAATCATATTGCATACAGTAAATTGCTCTTAAGCTTTTGTGAAATCTTGTTCATCTTATTTACCTTTGTCTCTTTATTGACGATTTAGTATCATATTTTACTTCCTCCTTTGTTAACACATCTTTATAATGCTTACCATTTACTCCACAGTAACCATATCAGCAGGTAATTCATTGTCAACATCTCTCGATATCCAAAGAATTTGCCTAATTTCTCTATCAACCACAGAAAAGCCTCTGAAATCATTCATGATTTTAGTCCAAAGGAACTTCCAAAATGAAGAGATTGTTTCGAGTTTGAACTCATCCATTCCAGATTTTATGAACTTTATGACACCAATAATGGGGAACGATTTCCAATATTCTATTAGTGTACTTCAAAATTAGTATCAACAACCGATCCTTGTATAAGTCAAACACCAGGTGGGTATATGTGGCCTTGACACATTGGATTCTACATTGATCAAAAGGGTGCAAAGATGAGGTACTATGAGAAGTAAAATTACAACTTCAACTTACAGAACAAACATTAAAAGAAAACAATGTTAAAACCATTATTCAAGCAAATGTCAGTACACCATGATTTCTTCTTGTGTTGCCAGAATAGATGGCTCTTCTTTAGGGCACATGGGTTGTTAAGTTCGGAAAATAACACCTTGAGCTTCACATGACCGACAGTAATGCCATACAGCAACGTCAGTCTACCTTTCTGTAAGATACTTTGAACTCTTTGGCTTGCTTTACACTTTTAGGGGTGTATGTTTGATTTGGCATCTTATTCCAACACAATCCAGTTTACGTAGTTACAACTAAACATTAGATCTGGAGGGGTATCCTTTATTAACTTCTTCAATTCTCCTAAAAATCTGACAGCACCATATTCATCCAGAGGTGCACATTACCTTCCTGCCTTCACAATTCTGAGCCCACATCTACTACAGAGCCTATGGATTCATCCTTTACTTTAAATTATTTTGCATTATTTGTTCCCAAGGATAATTTTGAAAAGTCATTGTACATGCAGAGCCCTTTCTGATGCAACACACTAACATCCATCAGACCAACTTTCCTCTTCAAATCTACAAACCACAATATAAGTCTCCTAAATCTTCACTAAACACTTATCTCCTACTACTGACATTACTTTGGCTGTTGAAGGGGCAGAAGCAAAAGCAATGCAATTTTTTTTTCACTTGTCTACTACTGGATGATTCATTCTTATGGACCATGCTATAAAACTGGCTACTGTATATTCACTATCTTCCTGCATTACATGAAGAAGGAACTTTACATAACTACTTTTGTGTTTTGTTACTGAACTAACCCCATTTTTGAGATAGGAATAATGGATAATGATGAGAAACTGTATACACTAACACAATTCATTTAACAAAAATTCTTATTCAAAGCCATCTACTGCATGGTTGCTAAACTTTCATTCATGTGACAATTATACACAATCTACTGTGACAAGGAAATATCCAAGGCCATGTACATGGAACTGTTCTAAAGGGATCATAAATAATTGAGATAGGAGTTGAAGCTTTAGAAGTCCACAGTGAATACCCTTTTACATAGTGCCAGTACACCAAGTGGTTGATATTATCAGCACCCCTAAACTCGGGTTACTGTTCAGCTGAAAATATAGTGTAAAAAAAGCTGTGCTGGGGCAATCTTACCTTTGTAAAACCTTGACCACTTCCTCCAAAGTTTCATGAAATCTCAGCAAAAGGAGCTGCTGCTAGTTTACAGGCAACTTGCTCCATGCAAGTGCTTCCATCTCTGCTCCAATCCTATAAAAAAAAAAATTAAATGAAGCGGGTATATCTCATTTAGAAAAGTGTATGAACAGAGAAGCAGTAAAATATACATATGTATATACAGAGTATAGATATATATATGTATATCTATGTATATCTATATAAATATAAATTATATATATATATATATATATATATATATATATATATATATATATATATATATATATATATATATATATATATATATATAATATATACTTATATAATTAGTAAACTATATTCTAATTATAAATACTTAAAATTTGCATAAGCTTTAAACTACTGTAAGTTAAATGCCAAATATTATAAGTTAAAACTATTTTTAAAGAAAAAATGTTGGAAAATTCAAAGATTTGCTTCAATAACTTATTCTAGTAGTAGTATTTCACTTTTACCTAAGGTTCCAGTGGGGTTTTTTGAGGACATGGCCCTAGGTCAGGTAAAACACAATGCCCTAGGTTAGGTATAAGGGAAAAGACATACTCCTTCAAGTGCAGCTACCACATTTTTTCCTGTATACTTTTAAGTAAAATTATCACACTTTTCACCCAAAGTTATGGAGGTCCTTTGCACCTGGGCCAAGTAAGGCACAGTACTCTTGGTTAGGTTAGTTAGGACAGGACATATTTGGTTACAATCCCTGTATTCAGTGACTTTAAACATAGCTATATATTTTTCAGCATTTAGCACACGGTTTGGTAAACTTTGTGTAGAATCCCAATAATAAATTTGTTATACAAACTATTCTCTATTAGTGTTTTGTATGATCTGGCAGAATTTGACCACCATTATTGTAAGAAATCAATTAGCCTATTTCCTCTTACACCTCTCATCCCTGGGGAAGGCTCTATCTGAAAATTTATTTTAAAAATTATTTGAAATCATGTGAAAACCAACAATATATATAAAACTTAAATTTTTACAAAATCAAATCGTAAACTTTGTCCTCTTTGCAAACCACACCTGTGGTCCCCTTCAAAATAAACTGCCTTTGATCACACCACATAAAAACCACATACCCTAAGGCCTAAAGCCACCTGGACTAGGATGAAAGAGCCCCAGAGGGTGAGTGGCTTCCAGTCTGGCAGAATGTGGCACCCTGGCTTGGTTAAGGAAGATCAGAATGCATCACTATAATATAATACTTACATTAGGAACGAGGTTCCTTTAAACTATAATGGAGTTTTTATACCATTCATTCTAATTGGTCTAGTACTGAACATGGCGCTCACGGGAGTACAGCTAGTATTATATAATATTTTACAGCGAAAGAAACGAACGTCAGGAACGTGAAATGGAAAAATAACATTGGTAAATGCTATTTTTAAGTCCAAAATGTGATCACGTTTTAAAGTAAAATTTTACTTTTTTTTTTTTTAAATAAAGCAGCGGGGCTGACATCAAAATGTGGCACCGTAGGTAAAGTTACGTTACGGAAGCCCAGTTTAGTATCAATTCATTATATTAAGGCATGCCTTATGCCGCTCCCCGTCAGGTCTGGTGGCTTGTCTGTGGGTAAGGGGAGAGGGGGGGTTCAATGTCCGTCAGATAGGATCTGACGCCTAAAGTTAGGTTAGGTCATTCACAATGTTTCCAAGTTTTTCACTGTTTACCTTTCACCCAACCCATAATTTTCTACTTGGTCCTCGCAATTGCTGTTTATGTACAATTACTACGATATCGCAAAACTTCCATTTGTCATCAATTTCGGCGGTTTATTTTTTGGACAACTGTATTATTCTGATAATCCTCCCAGGCCTGTGGATGAATCACATCAAATATCAACCGAGTAACAATTACATCAAAACTACTAGGAAACCTATTGCTCACCTTTTACTTAAAAACTGGTTAAATTTGTTTTCAAAGGTAACCTTTACTTAGTTCTTTGCGTAACCTCAACCTATTCGAAATCGTTCCTTCAATGGAAACCACAAACCAAGAGGTATCCAAATCCAAAGAGCGGTGTTCTTTGCAACATGAAAAAAAATCCTTGGTTCTGGATATACCCTTCTCATATAATTTTATTATACTGGAAATCCCATGATTAGCATTATCTACATCAATACAGTTCAGCACAATCACACTACATGATACTTCATACATAGATCTTATAATAAAGCTATATAGGCCTATCGGCATTCAGTTGATGTATAAGAACGGATTAACGCTCTTCATTCAATTTATTAATTCATTTATTCCTATAAAATGATAAGTTTTCTTGTCACCTTTCAGCCTGGATGTTACTGCTACTCAAAGAGCGAAATGAGAAAAAATCCGTATCTTTTAAGAAGGCCACGCAAGAAAACGCGCCTTTGTCCTTTCAGAGGAAATTCTAAGGGCGAGAAATTGTCTGTCTTTAGTTTAGAGTGAGCTTGGGTCCTCATTCCCGTATTCAGTTTATTACTGTACTAATGAGAGGTCACGTGAATGCATGTGTGTATGTCGGGGTTAGAGCGTGGGGGAATATGGGTAGGGGATAGGTAGGTGGGTGGGGGGAATGTGGGCTGGGGATGGGAAGGCAGGTAGGGGGGTGGGTATATAGGCTACATGCTTCTTCGTGTGCTTGAACTTATACTAATCTCTCTTTCCTCACCCGTGCCTCTAACCCATATTTTTCTCTTTCTCTCTTTGTAGATGAAGTTAAGCGACATAAGGAGATGGACTAGAAAAGCAATCTTTAAATTAAAGGAAACAAACGCGGAGGGTGGACCAATATTCGGTTAAGGAGAATGGACAGGATTTGATCGATTTATATCGATTTTAGGCATACATGCCAAGCACTGGGGCAACTAAGGCTATCCACCGCTGACACGGAAATTGACAGTAAAAGTTTGAAAGGTGTAACAGGAGGAAAACCCTCGCAGTTGCACTATGAATCAATTATTAGGAGAGGGTGGACAGTAAGATGGAAGAAAGAGGATATGAACGGAGGTACAGGAAAAGAAATGAAAGCAGTTGCAGCTAGGGGCCGAAGGGGCGCTGCAAAGGCCCTTAAGTAATGCCTATATTGCACCGCATGAGGTGCACTGACGACACTAGTTGGGGTTTGCTATTTCACTGGCCCTAAAGCCGGGTACACACTTGCGAGCAGGGCAATTGTATCATAACAGTGCTGCGTAAATACACGTTTCAAAGTCCTACAAAGAAGGCATCGTGCTTACCCCATATGAAAAATGGGAAAAAGCATGTTAAACGAAGAAGAAGAAGAAGAAGAAGAATGGTGTCAAAATGTTGAGGAGGTAACTGCAACGCGTCAAGCATGTACTTTTACTGAGCTCCACCGTGAGCAGTCAGTCAGTCAGCCTGTGTTTTACCGACGATGGCCAACAACATACAAGGAGCTGCCTTTCCCTGTTCCAGTAAGTCCCTTACTGCTGCTACAATATTTATTGTTGACAAACCAATCGTTATTCTTTTGAAGTGTTCATATTTTCGTAGTCCGCTGTCAGATCCAAATAGCATACAGTCAGTTTTGTCTTCATTAAGTTTCAATTTCTTCGCCGACATCCATTTTTTGATGTCTTTCATTATTGCATCAGTTTTACTAATAGTGACTGCTACCGTTTCGACAGGACAATAGAGAGTATCATCAGCATACAGTTTATACTTACCCTTGTGCTTATTTAGAATTCTAGATAATTCAATTGTGTAAATGCCAATAGCAGTGGACCCAGAACGCTGCCTTGGGGCACTCCTTTTGTTAGGCCTTTCTTTTCTGATTTCACATTTGATATAACTACTGTAACCTTCCTATTTTCTAAGTAGCTTTTGTACCATTTGTGTACATCATCTTCGATTCCTACTTCTCTCAGGTCTTCAAGCAATAGATTGTGGTCAATTGTGTCAAATGCTGCACTTTGGTCAAGCATAACCAGGATACCACATTTTCCATTTGTTATAATTTCTACTATATCAGTTATAATTGCACACAATGTAGTCTCTGTTGAGTGTTTTTTTCTGTATGTTGACTGATCATCAGGTATAATGTTGAGTTGTTTCAAGTGTTTCCATGTTTGCTTGTGAACTTCCGTTTCTGTAAGTTTTGATAAGTATGATAGGTTCGATATTGGTCTATAGAAGCTGATTTTCTTTATCACCTTTTCCTTTATAGGCCGGCTTTATACAAGCAAGCTTTTCACCATTTGGGAAAGATGCCTGTCAAAGTGTAGCTCCCGCAACTGATCAAAATTTTTTGCCTCTTTTATATCACTTATGGGAAACGGGTCATTTTCACAAATAGATCACCGGGAAATCAGAAGAGGTCTCCTTATCTAAACTATGACAGATTCTTTCAATTTTTTCTTCAAAGCAGTTCACAAAGTTATCGGCCAGGTTTTTGTAGTCACTAGTTACATCAGGTAGAACCTTTTCTTCCTAACCGTTTCTTCCTTGAGTCCCAATATTCCAGCTAAATTATCATGGACTTCTTGGGGATTTTTCTCTAAACTAAATATTTTATTGTAATATATTTTCTTGGTTTTCATAATCAAGTTGTAATGATTTCTAGCTGTTTTATACGATGACCAATTTTCACTACTTGATTCTTTCGATCTTTTCCATAGATCTTCAATTTTTCTTTTCTTTTTCTTAGCTTCACGTAATTCACTGTTAAACCATTTGGAATTTTCTTTAACTATTATTTGCCTTGTTACTTCTGGACATTTATCGTTGTAGCTTGACGCCAATATACTTTTGCTATTAACTGTAAAACAGCTTACACATACTTTGTTTGTTTCTCTTATTTTCT
Organism: Macrobrachium rosenbergii; assembly: GCF_040412425.1. NCBI lineage: Eukaryota > Metazoa > Arthropoda > Malacostraca > Decapoda > Palaemonidae > Macrobrachium > Macrobrachium rosenbergii. The sequence goes on from NC_089747.1 coordinate 16,934,655, forward strand.
TTATGCTCTCAACAATAAATTCATCAGCTTTAAAGTTGGTTTTGTTTCTGTAAGTGATAGTTTATTCAGTGTATAACCTTTCCAGATATTTATATTAAATGTAACTAGTTTATGTATTGGAGATATCACGCATTCAGGCTCAACTTGTGTCACTTACAATCTCGTTGTTTTTGTTTTGTATCACTAGGTGAATGGTATGGTTCAGTAATTATGTCGGTTTTTTCACAACATTTACAAGCTCGTGGCTTTCAAGTAACTCTATAAATTCTTTGACATATTTATCATCTTTATCATCCAGATGTAGGCAGACGTCACCACAAATCATTACATTGTTGTCATCAGCTAACAAGTCGAGGAAGTCACTGAATTCGTCTATAACGATCTCTTGTGCTTGGTGATTTATAAACTGTTATGATTTATATGTGTTTGTGTGTGTAATTTTGGTGTTGATGTATTCAAATGTACTGAACACATTTTGGTTCATTATAGATAATTTGTACACTTTTTTGACAAAGATTCCCACTCCACCACCGTTTTTTTCTCTCGGTACATGGTAAATGTTATGAGACCCTGGTGTCATTTCGCTTATTTTAGAATAATCACTTACATATGCATATATCTAGATTGTGATCATTTATAAGATTTCTAATAGTGTTAGTTTTATTTCCTACGGACTGTATGTTTATTAAATTGTATCGAAGATTATTAGTCAAAGCCATGGTCCGTATTATTTTTCACTTTTGACACATTCTTTATATACTGTGCACTTACTGCCATCGTATGTTTATTGTTCAGTATTACTATGTCCTTTCTTTACACAATTTTTACACGAACATGTTGCTGACACATTCATTTGATTTGTGATTTTCACCACATCTAGGGCAAGCTTGGTCATTTCTACAATTTGTTGGGCTATGACCAAATTCCTGACATTTATTGCATTGATAGGGCATGTAACAGTCGTATACTTTGCAACGGATATACAGTGTACACAATTTGTCACCTCTGTCATAGATAGCCTTTCGTATTTGTGGTGTGCATTTGATGATATAGTGTTTATTTTGTCATCTTTTTACAAATTCCAAGGATTTTCAACATAAATGTTGTTTTTGGTAATTTTAATGTCTAGAGTTTAGTGATAAAAAATTCTCCTAAAGATGTTTCTGGCTGCATCTATGAAATTCCTTGTAAAAAATGTGATAAAATATATTATGGACAAACTGGAAAATCACTCACAACGAATCAAACAACACCAATATTCTGTGAGAACTGGCCAAATATCGAATGCATTATTCGTACATATGAGAGATTTAGGTCATCCTATTAACTGGAGTAAAGCAAGACCTTAAGTCCCGTGCAATGACACAGTTAAAAGGAATATCATCGAATCTTGTTTTATTAAGTCAAATAATGAATGTGTTCTAAATTTAAGTCTTGGTTTGTTTAAACTTGATGCCTTCATAAATAAAAAAGTTGTTGATAAGTATATGGAAAATTAATATTCATTTTTATACATATTTCTGCAATGTGAATGGGTAAAATTCCGTTTTTCTTATGGTTAAGTATATATTTGGATTAGTTTGTGACAGCGTGATCCCGGATTTGCCGTGGATTAACCTTTTGTTTTTTACCCCCTGGCAATTAACCATGTGTTTTTCAAGGTTATACATGTTTTTAGATTTTGTAAGACTAAACTTTAGTGTTTCTTTTTGTTTGGTCTTGGGTTCAGTTTGTGACAGCTCGACCCCGATTATCCTGGATTATCTTTCGGTTTATTACCCTTTGACAACTGACCATCTGGTATTCTTGTTCTTTTTGTTTACTTTGTAACCTTCTTTATATCTGTGTCTCATTCGTGCCCCGACGATGCGTTAATAAACGTGAAAGCGCTTGGTACTGAACTTCTGCCTGTCATTTTCCTGTGGGATTCGCTTATATACTGAAGTCACGTGCATCTACTGTGATTTTTTAAGCATATATATATATATATATATATATATATATATATATATATATATATATATATATATATATATATATATATATATATATATATAGGTGTAACACGAGTTTATGCAAATATTTTGGAAAATTAAAGAAAAAGTAATTCTGAGCAGAAAATGTTCTATAAACATGCATTTTAAGGCTTCGTTTGTCGGTGGGGAGAATTTTAAAATAACCTTATCATTAGCGCTGTTTTCAAGGGATGGAGGTTGCAACGTAACGGGAAGTCGCAGCAGCCTGGGATGTTGACGGGGGCCGGAGAAGTGAATAAGGCAAGTAGATTGCTAGTCTTTTAATTATGAGTCTTTATCTTGCAAGTAATCTAATTAGCTTACAGCGATGCCGTATGGCTTTATGTATCAATAAGTAGCGTAAATGTTGCTGGGCAACATTTTTTTGGGATCGTTGAATTCTCGGAATTGTTGAATCAGGACTCATGGCTAGGCCTACGCCTATGACTGGTGTCTGATGAATACTTTAGATGGAGAGGGAGAGATTTTTAAAAATATATTTCAAATCTTTGGTAGGCATCTAATGTATAAGCCTACCTTTGACGGAGGGGAGACTCAATTAGCCTTACTTTTTTTATCGGTGTCCAATGAATACAACTGATAGGGAGGGAGAGGGATTTAATGATGCACACATTTTTCTGTTCAAAACTAAATAATACATTTGATTGACAGGTATTTTATTCACATCTGCCTAATCGCTCCATCCTCCTTCTCTACCGCTTCCCCTCCCCCCTGCCCCCACAGCTACGTCGACTTCCCGTTACCAACTTCCATCCCCTGAAAGCAGCGCTAATGATAACGGTTATTTTAAAATTCGCCCCACCGACAAAAGAAGCTTTAAAATGCATATGTGTATAGAACATTTTCTGCTCAGAATTACTTTGTCTTTCATTTCCCAAAATATTTGCATAAACTCATGTTACACCCTGTATATATATATATATATATATATATATATATATATATATATATATATATATATATATATATATATATATATATATACATATTAATAATGTGTATATTAAATGGTTATCAATAATTTGTCACTATGATACTCAGTTATTCTGCTGATGTGCAAACACTTTTATAAAGTCGGTTCAAAAGGTTCAACTGTATTGTTTATGAATCGAACCACAGTTGGATATCCAACATTGGAAAATGGGTAATCAAACCAAAATTGGATATCCAGTGTTATCCAGCATTGGAAATGAAGTATTGTTTTGATAATGGTCCAATTCAGTGATTCCATTATCCATTAGTATAGTCGGATTTCCTCAATAATCCAGAATTGGCCCAGTGTGTCTGTTCCCAGGGGAATTAGTTTCTGAAATAAGGCGAATTAACCTCTGGTTGCCAAATGACTGTTGTTGTTCAACTCCAAATCATGAAAATTAATAACAGTAATAAATAAATGAGTATTATTATTATTATTATTATTATTATTATTATTATTATTATTATTATTATTATTATTATTTATTATTATTATTATAGTAAAGTTAACCTTCGCCTTCTTTAATAGAACAGACTTTTTCTATTTTTCCTTCATTATATTAAATACTTTATGTCTCTTTTGTCTTGAAATCTTTATCCTCTGTACTGTTAGCCTTCATGCCATACCTCAGTACAATTATATACGCCTATGTTGTTGCCATTAGAGTTATAAATATATCACATAATTGCCATCAATTACTTTTATTATTATTATTATTATTATTATTATTATTATTATTATTATTATTATTATTATTATTATTATTATTATTATTATTATTATTCAGATGATGAACCCTATTCATATGGAACAAACCCACAGAGGCCATTGACTTGAAATTATTATTATTATTATTATTATTATTATTATTATTATTATTATTATTATTATTATTATTATTATTATTATTATTATTATTTAGAGGATGAACCCTATTCATATGCAACAAACCCACAGGGCCATTGACCTGAAATTTAAACTTCTAACGAATATGGTGTTCATCTAAAGAAATAACAAGAGGTAATAGGAATTACAAAAAAAAAGAGATCAGTTTATTAGAAAATAAAAAATACATTAACAAATTAATAAATAAATAGGTATAAGTGTAAAGTAAATTATTCAAATATTACATCCGATTTGATATCATAAACGTATAATAAAATACGCAGACTAAAACCTCGTGAGCGAGGAATTGTCGATTTTTAGTTTTTTACAGTTCTGGACTGGTATATGTCTAAATAAACATGTCCTGAAATATTGTTGCTAAAAATTTGTTTTGAAGTGGGTTTTTTTACATTTTTGTTCACCGCATTTACCGACATTTAACAGCACTGAGTGAAAAATTGTCTCAAAATTTCTGTATGACTTTTTTGGTGGAAGTGAGAAATATACTTTACTTTCCTACTAAAATGCACATTATCTATGATAAAAACTGGCTCTTTCTCTCAAAAGTTATAATATCAGAATAAATATGTGTTAATGTATCTAGGCATCGCCCTGTGAGCGACATTGAGCGACAAATTGTCGTACAATGTTTGTATGACTTGCCAATTCTGGATAGTGGAAAGTGAGAAATTTACTTCAGTATCCTACTAAAACTACCCATTTTCTATGAGAGCTGGTTCGTTCTCTAAAAAGATTAAAAAAAAGTAAATTCGTATCCATGTATCTCGATATTTTGACCTGGTCATATCCGTATCACAGATGTACTATGTCAGCTAGTATACATATATTTTATATCTCTTGACATATTTTACTGCGTATTTTCGAAAATATGAAATAATATAAGTACGTAACAGTTCCAAACAGAGCGTCGGGGTTTTACAATAAACATCTCCGATGGCAACTCGATTTGTGTGGTGTTGTTTTGAAGTGATATCCTATTGCATTGAGACTCATTTCCTTTCCGGATTTTCTTACCGCGTAGTGCATTCACGCAATCCCATTGCCATAAGCAAGAGAAGTACCACTCTTCTGAGGGAGAAATTTGAACGATTGCGTCTCGTGAGTGAGTTATAAGAAAGGGACGGAAGCAAACAGGAAGCGTGTTCGCCTGGAAAAGCAACAACGACAGAACTCCCATATCTAGGTAAGGGATTTATTTTCCTTTATTAGTGGTATTCAGATTGGGGATATTGTAATTAGTGATTACTATTTTTCATAATAATTATAATAATTATATAAGACCAGCAAGCTTGATTTAACTGCAGTGAGTTGTCGTCTGACTCTTGACTTGTGTAGGCTTGGTTGTTCAGCGTTTGTTTACTTCATCCTCGCAGTTGTTTGTTTATTTGCCTCCACAATCTGAACGGAAAACATGTACAGTGGTAGCTTATATAGGTCATGAAGAAAATTTATATTGATAGCATATGTTTTTATAGGTTAAGAAAACTTTGGGGCGAGTGTAAAACGTTGGGAACAACCCTTTCTTAGAATACCTGGCCTAACCTCATTAGGCCATTTATTTTTATAATCTATGAAAAAGATTTCACACTGATAGCATATAGCCTACTATTTTTTATAGGTAGCATATACTGTTTTTCATAGCTTATGGAGAAAACATTATGTTGATAGCATATATTAATGAATTTTTGTTATGAAAAAACTTTGCACTGAGAAATATAAAATGTGTATATATATATATTGTATATATATATGTATATATGCATATGTATATATATATATATATATATATATATATATATATATATATATATATATATATTTATATGTATGTATAACTGAATCACGAAAATATGAAACAGGTTTTTATCTTTATATATATATATATATATATATATATATATATATATATATATATATATATATATATATATATATATATACATATATATATATATATATATATATATATATATATGTATATTATATATAATATATTTATATATATATATATATATATATATATATATATATATATATATATATATATATATATATATATATATATATATATATATATATATATATATATATATATATATATATATATATATATATAGGCTATATATATAATATGAATATAGAATATGAAGATATAATATATAATATGAAGATACAAAGGCCCATAAAAACACAGTTTGAACGTTTCAACCATGTATTTCGAGCACTTCCTCCTGTGCCCCTGTTCACTGGTAAAATATGGACACATGATGTGTTACAGGAGTATATATACAAAGCAAATGTAGGTGTGGCAGTATACTGTATATACTCCTGTAACACATCATGTGTCCATATTTATTAGTGTACTCAAATATATGGTTGCAACGTTTAATAGTGTTTTATATGGCCTTTATCTTTCATATTATACTGTTGCATTACAGTAAAAGACATATATATATATATATATATATATATATATATATATATATATATATATATATATATATATATATATATATATATATATATATATATATATATATATATATATATATATATGAATGTCTTTTACTGTAATACATCAGTATAATGTGAAGATAAAAAAAACCCATAAAACACTATTTGAACGTTGCAGCCATATATTTCAAGCAAAGTAAAGGACTATGAGTCGAAAGGCCTTGCAACGCTCCATTGTCTCTCTTTCCTTCGCGGGTTTTGTCTTTATTTATATATATAATATGTGTGTGTATACACATGCACATATATACATCCATACATAATGCCCTTCAAATTCGGTGGTAATATGATCTGAAAATGAAATTTTCATCAGAATTCTCACTGATAATTCGTAAAGCTGTAACGTGACCATCCATCCAGACGCTGGAGTCGGTAGTCAGTCGAGTACACACATATGTATACATTTAAAACATTTGGAAATTTCGCCTAACAGGGGTGGGTCAAGAGAAAAAAAGCAAACGGTCATTGCCACATTCATAATTTTAACTGCTGAGCTATGATGAAGTCCCTGTGCAGTAAAACTTTCACGACATCAGCCGCATCATACGCACTCACAAATGTCGTGTAGGAAGTGTGTTGAAACTGATCACATACTGCGCCATTCATACTTATTGTGGACACACTCGCACTTCCTTGACATTAGGCTCTTCCTTTCTAATACCTGTTTTACACAGTCTGTTCAACACCTTCAAGTTTTTTTTTTCCTCCTTCCTTATATCACTTCAGAACTATGCACAGCTTTCACCATCTTATGGTTAACGATTCTTCCCACAAGACCAGACCATCTCAAAAATGCTTTGATCCATTCTCAAAAATGCTTTGATCCATTCTTTCACTTACAAAAATTAAAGCGAGTACCAATGGGGAGCTAAACCAAAACTATCCTAGGACAGGTGAAAAAATATTAGCTGTAACACACAATGAAATGACAAATCCGCCACTTCAAATACGGAAAGTTTCAGGGCGCAGAGAGGAAGGAAGTTGAAAGGAAGTCTAAGAGATTCCCTCTAACTATTGACGAGATTTAATATGGAGATTGGGCACTCGGGATAAACACGCCAGCAGTCCCCGTGTTCTTTTCCATATTCGGCAGCCTTCATGTACTCCCCTTCAGATGGAGGAGGCTTTTGTGGGCCCTCTTTCCCGTTGTTCTCAACTTCCTCGTAACGGCCGTCTTCGCTGATTCGCCTAGAAGTATTTAGTCATTAGTTTTCAGTTTTAAAAGATAAATATTTGTCATTTGGAATACAGATCGTGCATTATTTCATAATTTTTAAGAATCTTTAAACGATTTCCCTTTTTTACGGAGGCTAGGATAAATAGTAATCAAGCGAAAATTACAAAACTTAAAAAAAAGTGATCGTTTCTAATGTTTTTTAAAAAAATAAAAGGCGACATTGGGTACAAAAGCGCTAAAATAAACCATTGCTTTGGACAATACTGCGTTTTTCAGTGTATGATTGGCTCTGATAGTTGCTCGAAAGTGCTTCGCAAAACCACTGTTTTTCGGTCTTTAAAACGAACTGCTGCGAGTGATTCGCCTAGAAAAACTCGACCCTCGTCAAAAATGCAACCGGAGAGTAAATTTACCTTTGAAGATTAAAGTATTGGTGTTAAATTGATTTAGAAACCCACAGCCGGTTATAGGGAAAAGGATTTGTTGTTATTTCTGAATATTTTGTTTTAATCTGGTGATCGTCTTCGTCATAATTTTCACCGTGACACTAAAATGGTTTTCGACTTCTTAAAGGGTTTTCTAAAATCATAACAGTTGGTTGAGTATGAGGTCTGAATTCTCTCCAGAGGACGAAAAGCCTATGCAGTGCCAGCCAAAATCCTTCTTCTGAGAAAGGCGTGTCCAAGAGTCCAGTGTCTGAGGATTTCATTTTATTATTTTTATCAGAAAAAATATCAGTTAACAAATAGTGGACTTACTTGACTAAAATATGCACTACTTCGCCCACAAAGCCGCGGAGATTAAGAGATGGCGAGGCAGCCATTTCACACACACATCTCCTGACACATGCTTTGCCGTCCACACCCAGCCTGGAAGAAGATGAGGATACTTAGAGGTGGCTGAAGTTCTTCTGGGGTAAATCTTGGGATGTCTACATAAGTCAAGATATTAACTTACGTATTCAAATCCCTTTGAATTTTTATGATCTTGGGGTAATAAAATAAATCTTGCGATTACTTAAAAAAAATGTAACTGATGATGGAACTTCTAAAGGCAGTCATAGACTCTGGACAAGTGAGAGTTGAAGGCATCTAATTAAAGCAATGCCAGTTTCTGGAATTGAAAAATTATACAAGAATGTGATCACCTTAGTTAGCAATGTTATTGAAATTTTGCAACCTTATTTTGATAACGGGTATTCTAGGACAGAATGGAGCAAGGGTACGTATCCCCTCAGGAAAAAGCTATGCACATAAACTAAGATTTTACGCGCGCTATTTTAGATATTGAATTTTACTTCCAGTTTTAGCGTAAAAGAGTACATACCATACAGATGCGTGTTGTTATAAGTGTAGGAGTAAAAGAAGGTCAACCAGAAAACAAGACAAATAAGAAATACCAGTGATTGGTAATAAAAATATAATCAAGGATAACAACAGCAAAGCGGTCACTTGTATTCAAAACAACGTCTGTCGTTATTGCCTGTATGCTGACGATTTCTCTTTTCGCGATAGTTGAAAACAAAGTTCTGCTTACCTGACCACTATAACGACTGGAATAAAACAAAATGACTTCTTGGCCCATTAACCGCAAGTTTTACATCTATATGGTTTATCGCTTCACCTGGATTTATACTTATTCGTTACCGCTTGTGCGGCACATTCTAGAGGATACTAATGGATCTTCGTAATGCCCCCTCGGCTCCAGCTGCATTGCTCTTTCCTGGTTACTTTTCATCCATTCTCTTTGGTCTCTTCCTTCTTAACAATTTCTCAAATTCTCATTACTCGAGTTTCGCTTCCCATCTAAAAATAATCCTTTTGTTAAGCCCTAAGGATTTTAGAGGTGTGACTCAGTGATCTCGTTAAACTAATTGCTACAACTGCTAATGCTAATTAAAAAAAAAAACTTTAAGCATAGGTTAGAAAGTATCTTCCAGAATTTTTCTAATCCATATCTGAATTAATCTGCAGTCACTACTGTAGTTCCATCAGCATTACTACTCATGATGCGATCGCCTGTCTAATACACCTCTCATCATTGCACCACCTCTCTCCCTTAGCAAGAAGGTCTCTACGTTGACTCTTTGTTCCCATAATTCTTCGGTCGCGAACGCTTTCTCCCCAGCCATAACTTTGTATCTTTCCTAGATAGTGACCCCAAGGGTTTTCGGGGGTCGTTATCTAGGACTAATATTTCTTGGGTGTCATTATTTTTATGATATTTACTGTCTTTTGTTTATGTTTTTACGGTAATTTCCAACGGGCTTGTATGAAATACGCCGCAAAGGTGAACCCTTGGGGGGTCACTATCTAGGAAAGGTCCATAACTTTTATATGGAAGAACCTTCGGTTTCGCTTACGAGGAAACAAACTCCTCGATGTCGTCTATTTCTGAAGTGGAAGTGGTCTCGTCGATTCCTCTCCTCTTCGCGCTTTCCATCTTGTGGTTGAGGAACTTCAAAGGGATGCGGTAGGTTATCGGCATTTCGAACCTCAGGAAAGTGCTCCGGTGCACTTGTAATAAAGGGATGACGTGTTTGAGGGTTATCTGAAAAAGTAAATAAAGTAAATTATATATATATATATATATATATATATATATATATATATATATATATATATATATATATATATATAAAAATTATGTGTGTGTGTGTATTTGTATATGGGTGTGGTATGGGGCTTACGTGGACTTAAAAAGATTTACGACAGGAACAGTTGAGGCAACGGGCAGGATATTGAAAATATTATACCGTTATGAGGGACTATATTTGTATGATAAAAGTGAAGCATGCCTTAGTATGAAGGAGAGTGACTGGTTTGGTGCGGAAATGTGTTTGAAGCATGGGTTTTTTATGTCTTCATTGATGTTAATAAGTTTAAGAAAGAAGTGGTGAGAGAAGCCAGAGAAAAGAAATTAGACGTAGGTTCAAATTTGTGAGAAACGACTCCCAAAAAGGAGTGCGCGGAATGGTCGATGTTGACAGACGATACAGCACTAGTTGGCGGTAGTAAGAGAAATTGCAATAACTAGTGGAAGAGTTTGCTAAAATGAGAGCATTTAGAGGAAGCAAGTTAAAAGAAGAAGATGAGTAAGAGTAAGGTCATGCGGATAAATGGAAAAAAGGAGAAAGGAGTGGAATTGATTGGTCCGTATAAATTACCTATGAGCAAATATATTGGATGATGGTACGATGAGAAATTGCTGAGTTACAGAGTAGGTGAAGTAGTGAAGGAAACAGGGTGCGAGTAAAAGATTTCAGATGCTTATAGAAGTTTACATGGGAATACATCAAGGAACTGTTGAGCCAACTTTCCTTTGTGGAGGTGATGTGCGGACGGTGAATGCAAATAAAAAAAAAATTAAAGTTACTGGACTTAATTATTTCCGTAGTATATGTGGCGTAAGAGGAATTGAAAAGGTGAGAAATTTAGAGATTAGTAGATGTCGTAAAAAGGCCAGCTTATTGACAGGGTGAATTTTAGCGTTTTGAGATGTTTTGCAGTCTGAGAAGAATGGGAGATGATTAAATGATTTTAAAAAGTGTGTAATTCGAAAGTGTTAGAAGGAAGGAGAAGAGAAAGGCCAAGAAAGTACGTGGCAGATGGTGTGCATGAGGAAAGTGCAAGCTAGAGGTGAATGGTGCTGTGTATATAGGTGGTTCAATATACTGCTGATGAGCCCCCCCTTTTTTGTCGATGAAGGAAGCGCCTAATGTAGTGAAAATAGTCTGCATAGGGCTTCATTCATGATTTATCATCATCATCATTTAAAATATGAATGTGTTGGTGATTATTGTGTCTGGTTCGACTCCCAGGAGTACAGTATCATACGTAGAAAGCTGCTAAGCCGTCAGTTTTTAATATTTCCCAGATCTTGTCCTGTGCATTCTAAGATAGTTTTTGGAGTCAATGAAAGCCATCACTTCTCCATGACATATCTCACTGTTTCCTGTCGAGCTGTTGGTTGAATAATGTACCTCATCCTTTGCGAGGGAACACCATTCTTGTACCGAGCTCATGATGCAGAGGTGATGTAGAGTGAGTCTTTTGATCTGCGCTGCTGGCGTTTGAAGATATACAGGAAATAAAAAGGCATAGTTTATACCTATAGTATGGACACACACATGTATATGATATATATATATATACATATACATATATATATATATATATATATATATATATATATATATATATATATATATATATATATATATATATATATATATATATACCATCTCTGTCTTAGTCACAGTCCATCATTATCTCTGTGTCTACTGTTCTTGGTCACTCAGTATCCAAACCTTTGTTTTTAGTTTGATTTAATTTCACTCTTGTTTTTACGAGGTAATATTGACTGATTAATTGTTGCATTTTTGTGCAATATAGCCTTGAGGATGAAGCCATGTTTTGAAGCGTTGGCCAGGAATACAAACACACACACACACACACGTACACACCCACACACACACACACACACACACACACACACACACACACACATATATATATATATATATATATATATATATATATATATATATATATACACACACCTACATACATACATATATTCATGTGTACATATACATAAAGAAAGAAACACTTTGGGGATGCACGATATAATAGACTCATTTGCACTAACATCAACGGATATGTCACCATTGAAGACTGCAGGGAGAGACCTAGTTTTCCTTGCTCTGGGCGGCGATTGTATAGACATAGACGTAATATTGCCGCTTGTCACATATGGCTTCTGCAGAACGTTACCGTAGGTCACATACGTCTTGTTGAAGTCCTCTGCAGGTGAAATCCAATAGTCCTGAGGCCCACCAATAGTGGCCCATGTAAAAGCTGTCAGTATCTCGTTGTTCTTGGACAGGAAATGATAGTTATGGTAAGCACTCTGGGAAGTTCTTAGTAGACAGATCACTGTGACCAAACCTGGAGAAAAATGGTAAAACGTATTTAATGCTCGTTTATAAACATAAGGTTATTTATAAGTGTTAACAGTCCTAACAATGACAACAGTAATAAGTATATCGATATACTGTTAAAGTCAATCGCTTTTCCCCAGAGAGAAGTAAACTTGTCGAAACAGAAGGAAATTTAAGGAAAAGAAAATAGTATTGCTCTCATACACAGTTGTTTAACAAGTTCTCATTTTCATTCAAGGACAAGATCGAGGGATGGTTGCTGCAGCAAAGTCTGGCTTGTCGACTAAAGAGATCAGTCTGTGGAAGAAATGTGTTAGAACGTAGGCTGTACGAGTCAAAATCTCAAAGCTCTGGAAGGCCTCAATTGCAGATGCAACCATCGCATCTGATATGTTCTGATAGAGACCCGCTTTATACAGAATGCCTGGTAACACGAGCGAAATCCTTGCGAAGCATTATTATCGTTTTAGTAATTAATTCAAAGCCAGATAAAGAGTCTATCACGATTTGTGGTATTTTTACAAGGCCTCGGTCACGAAAACCAGGACGAACACTGCCATGTGCGCGTAATAAATTACATTTGAATGTGCGGTTAACAGCATATGCGTTGTTGAGCATGCTGAAGATTTAATGTAATACTTACAAAATACTCCCCAAGTAATTTCTGGGATTTGTTTATACCCGGAGTAAAAAAATAACATGATTAACTGGTAACTCAGTCACACAACAGAAACCAGGCAAAACAAATGCCTGCCTGAAATGGTACATTTCAGTTTTTTTAAGCAATATGCGTTCTAGAACTTGTGAACTTTAGCACCAGAATAGACAACAATTAACCATCAGTAACACGAGCAACGCGGCATAGGAGATTCGGTAGAGATGATGATTGGGCTAAGGCTTTGCAGAGGTCTCATTTTGATGGACGAATGCACGTAGAAATATCCGTAAGTAAGGAAGCCGACCGTGAAAACATCTGAACATAAAGGATTGTTTTTCTTCCTTGTGTCTCCGAAGGCACAAATTATTTAACAGGGGTTTTTGGTTTACTTGTCAGTGGTAGTTAGTTTTGGGCTATTTCGTATTATTATTTTATTGATATACCAAAATTTAAAAACGCAGACAAATAAACGATTCAGTAAACTACAAGTACAAACGTCGCGCATAATAACATCTCGAAAAAGTAAGACCCGGGAAAATTGAGAATAAAAATCTGCGCACTCAAATCAAAATGAACAGTGCGTCAACACGCCAGCAAGTTGCCACCATCGTCAACAACACATAAGATACGAGCGTAGAATTTGAAAGCGGACGAAAACCGCCGAGAATATGCAGATCTATGCGCAATATCTCACCGTCGCTGATGTTGGTTCCATGACGAGATTGAGTGATGGGAGGAGGTGAGACAATGAGCATTCTCGATTGACGTCTATGGTATTCAGTTCAACGATGCATATGGTTACAAGGACTACCTGACGTATGGGAGATCAAGAGATAATAGAGAGTAAGCGCCGTTTTAGGGTGAAAGGAATAACAATACCCCCTCTCTCTCTCTCTCTCTCTCTCTCTCTCTCTCTCTCTCTCTCTCTCTCTCTCTCTCTCTCTCATGTATAGATATACTGTGTATATATATATTATATATATATATATATATATATATATATATATATATATATATATATATATATATATATATATATATATATATATATATACATATCTATACATACATACATACATACATACATACATACATACACACACACATACACACACACACACACACACACACACACACACACACACACACGAAGCGTAGACTACAGTAACTCATATGGCAATAGCCAGGATTTAAACTAATTTCTGTCGAAGTACAAAGAGAAAGAAAAATTTACAAAGAAGAGAAATGTCGACGTAATGATATAAGGGAGTGCTTTTTTTTATCAGGGAAAGATAAAGTCGAAGTTCAACAAAGATAAATGTGAGAACTAAATTATGGTAGCAACTAATGAGTCAAATACATTGTTTAAAATATCAGCGAAATACAGGGATTAAGTTAATACTCCAATATTTCTTGTCTTTACGGAATATGTAGTCAACAAAGGAACGCCCAAGGAAATAAGAGCAAATATAAATGCGTGATAGATGCTTATGAATGAGTGCCGTCTATAAAGGAAAAATAATACAAAATATCTTCGAGCAGTTTTCCCTTATTACAAATACTGCTGTTTATGTTTGTCACAATTATCATTTGCAGCTCATGCGCTTACATGATACCTCATTATCATTCTCGTACAATCACTGCGTAGTTATTGTGTTATTGCTCATCATTTTATTCTTCTCAGGACTTTGACCTTGTATGGGGGCAGGGAGGTTCCAAAGAGAAACCATTTTTCGTTGCAGTAGAATGAGAACTAGTAATTGAGTTGCTTTTAAGTTTTTATCAATATATCTGTAGTAGGGTTCTAATACACCACCTCAGGAAATTTCCACGTGTTCAGTAGTTTAGGATTATTATTTTAAAGTTAAAAATAAAAAACATGCTGTTAACTGGTTTGATTTCCTTGAAAGTATTTGTCTCTTGAAATAGGGAGCTAGGTCATGTCAGAATTTCTACATCAGTTAGTCTAAAAAGTCCTCCTCTTATTATTATTATTATTATTATTATTATTATTATTATTATTATTATTATTATTATTACTGTAGTGAGGTGATAGCTTATCTTTAACATCATTGAATTGACAGATTGTTGGCAATTTCTTGGCAATTTACCTAGAGAAGAATTCATCTGAAATGGT